>NC_079414.1:17587479-17879979 GCF_026213295.1 Gadus chalcogrammus | reverse complement strand
GTGTGTGTGTACGTGTGTGTGTGTGTGTGTGTGTGTGTGTAGGTATGTATGTGTAGGTGTGCGCATAAGTGTGTGTGTGTTTGTGTGGGTGTGGTAAACAAGCAGGCTATTGCAAACTGTAGAATTGTTGGAGAGATGAGCCCCCCAGGGCATTCACGGTGAGAGAGAGAAAAGAGGGGAAAGCGGAGAGGAAGTATTTCATAAATTGATTGTGTGTGTGTGTGTGTGTGTGTGTGTGTGTGTGTGTGTGTGTGTGTGTGTGTGTGTGTGTGTGTGTGTGTGTGTGTGTGTGTGTGTGTGTGTGTGTGGGTGTGTGTGTGTGTGTGTGTGTGTGTGTGTGTGTCTATCTGTCTGTCTGTCTGTCTGTCTGTCTGTCTGTCTGTTGTATTTGAGATTGGTCCTATCTCAAGACGCTGCAGACTAAATGTAGGATGTATCTATGTGTCTGGTGCAGGATTCATTCAGGCGAGGGGTTACTCAATTCTGTTGGCAGGGCTCATAGGAGGGTCTGGCTGCACAAACAGTTAGAAATATAAAGACATAAACCTAGATGAAATGACAGTATCTGTGTTTCAACCTCATTTGTAAAACCCAATCGTTTTCATTTAAATTTTAAGTTTTTTTTAATTGCATTGTTTTATTTCGTATTTTCTGCTTGCGGGGTATATTCATAATGTTTATCGCACAGTTCCCAAAACACTGGGCGGTTGCTGCTGTCTGCCGCTGATTTCCAGAACAATCTATCATACAGTTTCCAACTGGCGCCCTGCCAGATAGGCCGGAATGGACGAAGGATAATATTCAGTTAGGTCTTCATCCTTCCTCTCGCTCTCATAAGCCCCAATGAAGCCATTACAGTAATTCCTGTTGCAATCCAATTTGGGCATATCTTGAAACTTGGCAGCCATTCGCTCAGTGTTACGCTCTCTTCCTTCCTCCCTTTCGCCCATTTAAATGTGTTCTCTTTTTACGCCCTTATAAGAGACCCGAACAAGGAAGGAGGGGTCAAAGGTCACAACAAGATAATGATGAGGATGGGTGATGGAGAGGCGTGCAGAGAGAAAAGCATTGACCGAGGACGATGGTGGGTGAGTCTGTTCTAATAATAATAGGAGTTGTAAGATTGTGTTTGAGAAGAAGGAGAAGGAGTTTGAGAGACTATCCCGAGGCAGTTTATTGTAACAGGAAAATATATAAATACTTAAAAAGCACAGGGCTTTTATCGCGGCAAGTAGCCTGCCCACAGAAGTGTAGTCTAGTGGCCCAGGCAGGAAACCCGGTTTCATTCTCTAATTCAAATCCATAGAAGAACTGCATGAATTATACATGGGTTAATTTATTACTATGTTGGTTAGGAAATGATTACCCTCGATTATTTCAAATGTCATCTCAGTAAAGTAGTGATTATGGACTCGGATGGGTTTGGTGGGATGACTAATGAACTGCAGGAAAAAATCACCATGTGACTTTTACTGATGACTGCGGCATAGTACTTAGGAAGGCCTTGTGTTGTAGCTTCCGGTGAAACGTCTGTGGAGTGGATGTGTCACTGGAAAAAAATACAAAACACTTTACCAGGAGCGAAGCCTGACGGCTGGTACAGAGAATAGCCTAACTCGTATTTATGCTTCCCTGCACCGACAATATTGTTCTGCTCATCATCGTTTTAAAGATTTAGAGTACATATTCAATGTGCAGTTTGCCCACACCTGAATGCATAACATAGGGCTTATTTGAATCAGTGCCAACACAAACATACACACAAACACACACTCTCACACCCGCGCATACACACACAAACACTCACACACACACACACAAACACTCACACACACACACACACACACACACACACACACACACACACACACACACACACACACACACACACACACACACATACACACACACACACACACACAGACACACACACACACACACACACACACACACACACACACACACACACACACACACACACACACACAAACAAACGCAAACACATATACACACACACACACACACACACACACACACACACACACATACACACACACACACACACACACACACACATACACAAATTCACAAACACACACAAACACACTTATACACACACACACACACACACATGCCATGCGGGGATAGGATGGTTCAGTGTGTATGGCGTTCGACTCCCGGCCTATAAGTTCTTGGTTCCGCCCCCCATTTACTCAGAGCCGACCTGCTGGCGTGCTAAGATTCACCAACCCACTAGCTGCCTGTGGAAGAACTGTATCATAAATCCACAGCAAGTCAAGTGACCTGCTAAATAAGTCACCAGTAAGTGGGTAAATATGACAGTGATGGAAGAGAGAGCAGTGTGGAGGTCAGAGAACACAGTAAGTCCCGAAGTCATTAGTCGTTCCGTGATGTGAAGAGGGAGAGTCTGAGTGACTAGCTACGTGTTCCTCACAGAGGAACGTCGGATCCCCGGTCAGAAGTCATCAAACTCACGCTTCCATATCCCGACACGTTTTCCCACCTTGCAATGCAAGATCAATGGGAATGGTGAGGGTTTGAAATTCCTTCATTAAAAATCATCATTCTATTTAATGTTTTGTGCTTTGAATTACTTTGAATAATTACAACCAAACAACACGTTATGAAGCCCAATAAAAAGGTGCACCTTGTGAAGTTGACGAGTAGCAAACTGCAATCTGCAACCCGAGAACTCCAAGCAATGCGATATCAAAGGCCAGGGCCTTATTAAAGAACCCGTAGTACAAAAGTCATTACAGAGCGTGTCGGGTATTAAAGAAGCACATCAGCGGGAGCCTCTTCTACTGGTTCTCCGGTAACATTGCAGAGGATGAGACACACTAACTACTGATGCATATCAGGCACTCATTCACGCAGGAGGTGTGAACTTTTTAGTCTTTCACCAGAGACTTAACTACAGCGACGGTGAACGCAGAAACAAAGCGTTTTGTAGCAGGTTGGAGGTGAAGCATTTTATTCAAAGACGCAACACAGGAAGACTTGGGGACGTAGGGGGATCGAACCCGGTACCATTCGGCTGGGTGTCCCACAGGCACCAGCACTGCTACACTACATTAAGAGTGGAGTGCTACACAAGAATGTTAAACAAGAGCGTTAAACAAGATCGCTAATCCATGTCTCCGATGAAGAGAAAAAAAAACATAGGATGATTATGTACAATTAGCCATTCATCTTTCCATGTCTCTCTGAGTCAGTTTTCTATGAAGGAAGCCAGAACAATTGATTAGCAGTCTCTCTCCCCCACCCATCCCATAATGATCCCAGAGAGGAATCAATTGCAGGGCTCAACACAGCCTCTCTCCTCTGTAATGCAGCCGTCTCTCTAAGCGCTCCGACTGATCGCTGTCCTCCCCGAGAGATGGTACAGTAGGAGCGCTCTCGGAAGGGGAGCACAATGGCAGCCCCGGCTAAACGCTCCCAGAGCGCTTTAATTAGCAGAGGAGCGAGCGCCTCTGTTGCTCTGCCAGCCTGCAAATTGCGGTCTCTCTCACGGCTGTCTCGGTTTCAGAGCCCCCCCCTCATTACACCCCGTACCTCCTCCCTTGCATCTCTCTCTCTCTCTCTCTCTCTCTCTCTCTCTCTCTCTCTCTCTCTCTCTCTCTCTCTCTCTCTCTCTCTCTCTCTCGGTCTATGTCTCGGTCAATCTCTCTCTCTTTCTCTTTCTCTCTCAAGATAAGAAGGGCTTTATTGGCATGGAAAAAATAAACATTTACATTGCTCTCCCTCTCTCTCTCTCCTCCCTCCATCTCTCACGCTCTCAGTCTCTCCCCCTACCTCTCTCTCTCAAATTAAAATCAAAACTCATTTACTGGCATAAAAAACTAACTTACTGAAAATTAGGAGTTCAAAATATATATACGTATGCAATAGTAGAATACTAAACACTAAATATATATAAAGTCAAACGTGTGATAAGAGTGTATAAAAAGTCCAGTATCTCCTTGAAACAGATACATTTAAATCACACTGTACATACACTGTATTAACAATGTTGAGGATTTGGAGAAAGGGAGAGGATCTCTCCCTTTATCTCTCTCTCTCTCTCTCTCTCTCTGCCCTCTCCTCCCGGCCGTCCAACCTCCCACCCATTGGCCCTGCTGGTGTGGAGCTGTGATTGGCAGGTAATTACCAGCCAGGTGACAGCAGTCTATTCCCAGAGCCCGGCGGGGGCACAGGGGCCCCCCGGAGCCACCGATGCTGCTGTTTTGGGTGCAGTTGTAAGCCTTGATGGCCCATCTCCTCCTTTGACGTGTTAAAGTGCAACATGTCACCATTCTACACCGAGGATGAGGTGATAGGAGTGCTGGTGAAATGGCCACCTCTTCTGCCGACCGACTCCGGGGGGGGGGGGGGGTTCTGGGATATTTTGGCTGTTAGGCGTTTCCTGCGAGCGCCGATGCCGGCCGTCCTCGTCTCATTATTTACGAAGGGGCCAAGCGTGTAATTGCTCAGATTTAAAAGCGCTTGTGGGATTCGTTTTTTTAAATATATATGAGTGTTGTTTCAGTGGCTCAGAGAGCGGGTGTGGTGGAGAACTCTAGGTGAGGAGCGTCAACACAAACTCAAGATGTTTCATGCATGTCGTCGTACTGATATCGTCGATATGACTGATCTATACTCACACCATAGAAGCAGTGGCCTTTCCAGTGTTGAGAGGTGAGCATTATTTACAGTACAGCATGACAAGGGTCTCATCGCTGTGCTCTACTAATGCCCGACCGTTCCTGCACCTTGTGACTTCTTAGCCCCTCGCAGGTGCGTTGATGTTTTCGTCAACAGCACACCTAGTCATCGATTTACCCGTTTAAAAGTCAGGCGACGACGTTGAGCCGTTTTATACGGTCTCCGTAAGCATTAGTGTGAAACAACCCAATGAAAAAAACACAAACCCGCCATTTGAATACAGCCACCGTTTGAATGTGACCCACGTGGCTGCCGGTGACATGTCCAGGAGTGGAGCGAGGCACGCCAGGGTCTGTTTGCTGACGTCTCCCTGTGGCCACTCAGCCACCGGAACACTGCGCTGGTTGTTGTTTCCGCTGGGCCGACCCCGGCTCCCCTCCGGTCTCATTCATGGAATCAACATATTAAAGAGCGTCCCGGTGCTGCGCTTAGGCCTCAAAGGCCCAGTTTAACCACGGCTTAGGGCGATGGCCGAGGGCTTGAAAGGCATGCTGGGAGGGAGAGACGGAGGGGAGGGGTGGCATGTGACATCAAAATGGTGGGAGGGACGAGGTAATTGCGAGTGGGCCGAATGAAGTTAGGTTGATATTGAGGAGTAAGCGTTGCTTTTGTGTGATTAGGTCTGAGGAGGACGGAAAACACATGAGACAGGCGCTCATCCACTTTGTTATACGAAGACATCGGACCAATGAGCTGTCAGGAGTGTTTGGAAGGAGCTAACTTCCGCTAACTACCCAGGTTGTGACCTGCGGTGCGATGCTACATGTCTTTCTCTCTATCTCACTTTCAAACCACTTTGCTGTCTGTGTTAACCATCCTCATCCCCCAAAACACAAAACAAAAATGTTCTTCTTGATTAAAGTGGGAGAACAGCACGACATTTACGGAGAAACTTAATGACATGTTACTGCACACTGAGAAGCACGCGCAGTCGGAGAGCTGTGTTCAGCTGAGTCATTTAGAGAGCGTTTCATCAGGATTATTATCGACGCAACAACACTTCATGAAACATGAAAATGTTTCATGAATAAGTGAATGGCAAGGGGTGAAGTTTAGGTGGGGGGGGGGGCGGGGGGTAAGGCTGTGAGGACCATTTACCAGCGACTTTCACTTCATGACAGTCTGACATTCATGCTAATTACAACCGCTGAGGAAGTGTCCATTAATTATTACTGATACACATTTGAATAACATAATCTGGAGGGGTGGTCCAGTATGCACTGCATCTTCTAATTAGATATTCATTGTTCCAATTGGTCAATTACATGCTGCTGATGAATTGTGAATAAGTAAAGGGCACTTTCACTGTTCAATTGCCAAGACTAAATTAAAGTTGTTTTTTGGTGTGTGTGTGTGTGGGCGGGGGCTTGGGGGGGGGGGGGGGGCAGCTATACTTGTGACATTCTCAGTGTTACACGAATAGCTTTTGTTTCCTGTTCCTTTCCCTTTCGTGGGTGTATGTGTGTGTGTGTGTGTGTGTGTGTGTGTGTGTGTGTGTGTGTGTGTGTGTGTGTGTGTGTGTGTGTGTGTGTGTGTGTGTGTGTGTGTGTGTGTGTGCGCTTGTGCTATTTCACGCACACTTCACAGTCAAGCGTTGCATAACACAGAGGGCTTTCTTCAAACCTTTATTTAAAACTCACAAGGCTGTCATTTGAGGTGCAGCATAAATCACGCCAGGGCCTGTATGACGCACGGCATCGTCTCCACAAGGACAAAATAAAAAAAAAGGCTCTCCGTCGCCACCACTAATGGGTTGTAACCAGTGCCTCCTCGCAGTGCCAAACACGGCTGAGTCACGGACCTGACCACACGTATCATGTCCACACATGGCCCTGACAACCTACCGTAGTGCACTATATATATACCAATCTGGAGTCGTATATAGACGTCCTGCGGCTCTGAGTGGTTTGTTTGTCGTCGAGAGTCGGAGAAGGCTTGGTCCCGTCTTCTGAGAACCAGTGGGAAGCCGTCGGAAGCACTGCCTCTAGCTGACGTAGAAGTTGTACTGACGTAGAAGTTGTGCAAATACATTTAAGGGGGGGTGCCCCGGTGGCTTACCGGGTAGAGTGCGTACCATATAGGCTCAGTCCTGAACGCAGCGACCCGGGTTTTGAGTCCTACCCGTGTTCCTTTGCTGCACGTCCTCCCCTCTGTCTCCCGTACCTTCCTCTCTATCTCACTCTATGCTCAAGCATACAAATGCTAAAAAAGAAATAAAAAGTACATTTCAGGATGCTTTTAAACGTTATATGTGCTGATGAATCAGAAGCTGTTCATCATGTCCACAACCTTTGACTGTTTATATGGGAACCCCCCCCCCCCCCCCCCCCCCCACAGAGAGTCCCATTACAAATGTAATCTCTTAGCCTCGCTGGTGCACCGTTGGGTCCCGGTTCCCCAGCCCTCCGCTGCTTATGTTCAGAGATATGGATGCTCCTTCCAGCCCGTCTGTCCTCGTCTACACCCCGCCGGCCCTCCACGCTGGCATCTCCAGCGGCAGGCCCTGCCGGAGACGGCAGATCGGAGCCCAGCAGGTTGTGGCGTGTGGGGAGCTGTGGTGTCCACTTCAACACACACACACACACACACACACACACACACCCACCACCACCAGCACCACCACCACCACCACCACCCCTGCTGCTGCCACCGCAGCCCTTTTCCCCCCAGAAACTGCAGACTCGGCCGTCTCTCTCTCTGGTCCTTGAAACCACACGGTCCGCCGGCATCACTCGCCCATGGGGATGATGCCTTCAGTGAGGGGGCAGAACCCATGGGGCCTTATTATTATGGGCCGTATTCAACCAGCGGCCTTCTTGGTTCTGAACGCTGGCTGGGGGGGGGGGGGTTGGGGAAGCTGCAATCGGTTACACGTCCCGGCATTGCTGTCAAGGTTTTAACCATTGATTTTAACTGGCTCAAATAAACAAACTCGCACAGATTAAGCCGATTAAGGGTTTTTCGAGATGCCAAACAAATCAATACAAATTTCCAAATGGGGATTATTTTGGCAGTTCATAGATTGTTTTTTGAGTCGATTAGATTTCCTGTTTGAAGTCAGGGGGGATTCAAAACGGTCTCTCCACGGAAACGTTGGGTTGACTCTCACCTAAGTCCCCTTTTGACAAAAGGAATCCCCTTTTTTTCGTTATTTTCATGAGCCATTGCTTTCCAAAATATCTGAACAAGCCCCCATTTTACCTCCATCCCTTCACCGCGCAATCCCATTCCACTCGCCAAACAAGGAGTATCAAAGTATCTCTCTCTCTCTCTCGCTCTCTCTCTCTCTCGCTCTCTCTCTCGCTCTCTCTCTCTCACTCTCTCTCTCTCTCTCGCTCTCTCTCCCCCCTCCCCCCTCTCTCTCTCTCTCTCTCTCTCTCTCTCTCTCTCTCTCTCCCTATCTCTGGAGCTCTAATGCAACTCTCATGCATGCGTCTACTCCACCGAGGGAGACAGCGGGAGACGGAAGGATGTGCTCTTCATCAAGCAACGAAAAAAAGGGGGAGAAAAAAAAGTCATGCTGCTCAGCTGATTGATATGCACTGCCTGTGTTACTGCCTGTGTTACTGCCTGTGTTACTGCCGCTGCTGCTGCTGCTGCTGCTGCTGATGATGATGTGCAGGGCGAGAGAGAGATAGGGTTTGAGATGAGGAGGCAGGGGGTGGAGGAGGGACACACAGATAAAGGCAAAGGAGGCCCACAGAGAGCAGCTCTGTGATCCTCTCTGACGAGGAGGCCCTGGATCACAGATCTGGTAGAAGGGTTGGAGTAGGTGAGTGGATGTCAGCCAACATAACGGTTGCTTTAATGGATGGCTGGACGGGCGCTGAAGGGATATGATCTGCTTGGGTCTATTTGGCCTATCGTAAACCAACATAATAGGCTCAGTTTCTACGTGTTCATTTGGACCTGCTTATGTAAAGTACATGTTTAACTAACCACTCATCATGTTGTGAATAATGTCGACTTTTTAAATTATTCAACATTTGTATTTTTTTAATTATTATTAAACTGTACATATTTCCCGGACAAATGAGGTCAATTGTATCTTATCTTATGCAGTGTAATCCTAGAGGCCCTGACTTAGAGAACCCTCCCGCCGCAGTGTCCACGCTGCTGCACAACCAGGAGCCCAGGCTCATTAAATAGAGACTAAGGAAGTTGTTGACAGCTGACATGAAACAGCAGATAGACGCCATGTTGGCCCCGATCACAAACACCATAAAACATCCCCCTCATTAAAACATCATTAATTCAACACATTTTGTATTAACAGCGCCGAATAATTACAGCTTATGTCTAGTGAGCAATAGATCGGGGGATGGTGTGTGTGTGTCCGTGTGTGTGTTTGTGTTTGTGTGGGTGTGGGTGTGTGTCTGTGTCTGTGTGTGTGTGTGTGTGTGTGTGTGTGTGTGTGTGTGTGTGTGTGTGTTTCTGTCGGTGTTTGTGTTTGTGGGTGTGTCTTTGTCTGTGTGTTTCTGTGTTTGTGTATCTGTGTTTGTGTGTTTGTGTTTGTGTGTGCGTGTGTGTGTTTTTTGTATCTGTGTGCGTGTGTTTGTTGCAATTCTCCATCCCTGTGGACTAATGTTCAACCGCATTAAACACGACCAAAGTCTCTGCAGTCAAATCCAAAAGCCATCTATAATGATGATTGCGATGATGATGAGGATTATGATGACGATGTTGACAATGAAGAAGGTTATTATGATGATTCAGTGTTTACATTGCGGTGACGTCACATTATTTGGATCATCTAGTCAAAGAAGGCCTTTTCTCATCTTCTGCTAAAATGACAACCCGATGCACTATAGATAATTACTGAAGCAGCTTAAGTCCGCAAAAGTCTACATTCATAAAGCCGCCTTCAATGACCTACATACGCTGTCATGCAGACACAACATCATAAAAGCACACATGCCTGCACTGCACTTCCCACTTTCAATGTTTAAGATGCACACAAATGCAAATGCTCATATGGGTTACCACATGCATATCGACATGCATACATGGATATGCAAATGAAACATCAATATTCACATGCTTCAAGACTAAAGCATTCACTACTGCAACAGATGGTCAATGTTAGGCTCGCAATAAAAGTGATCGAGGGAATTGTAGGATTGCCATCAGTAGAAAGGGTGCCTTATTATGTTTACACACATGATGTTAAAATATTTGTATAGAACTGCATCCGTTCAAACTACATTCCTTTTGTCTCCTGAATCACTCCAAACATGTTTTTTGCTGTCCAACCCATGAACCTCAATCATTCAATCATTCATTCATAATCCCATCATGGCTATTTTTTCTATCCATCTATTTTCTACCACCCCAACTCATCTATTATCTGGTCAACCTCATTCCGAAGAGGCAACAATATAGAAAATTACTTTTATTTTCATGGAGTGTATCTTGAAAAAAAAATGACTGCTTTCCGAGTTGAAAGTGATTTTCTTGATAAGTCACAGAACAATTTCATGCCCAATTCATTTCTTTCACCCTCTGGTCTTTAATTGTGAGCTAGTTCCAGAATAACTGTAGATTTCATTTTATAGTTGCACCAATAGTTCTTTTCAAAATGACGTTGTGGCAATTGGAAAATTCATGCGTATTGAAGCGTTCAGAGTCTTATGTAACAGAAAGTATTCAGCAGAGATGTTTCATTTTACTCTGAGTGGATCCAAATAATCAGTTCATGTTGTTTTATCACAGTAAATGACCTTCTGAAATGCATGTGTTTTGGATTTTCTGGGAAGCAAGCAGGATTATAAAGCTTAACTTGGCTTTAAAGTTTTAATGATAGATAGCTACTACCTAACCTCAAGGCTTAAAGTCCACTAAAAAACTAACTTCAATCCGGATTTCAAAAGTAAAAAAGGCCATGTTCTCAGATAGTCATTTCTCCATTACCCTAAAACATAGAGGTTTGTTGCACATAAAAAACTCATATCCCATAATTCCTCAGATGAACTGCTGTTCTTGGATTCTTATGGCCCATTCATTATCGCCACCCCCGATTTTCCCTCTTAGGCCATAATAAAATAGTAATGTTCAGCCTTTGCAATAGTGAACTCAGAACCGCTTAATATAACATCAGGTGTATTTTTGGGGTTTCCGCAAAGGGATTTTGGGCAAACAGTATAAATTGTGGTGTGATGACACCATTGAATTATTCCTAGAAATCTATACACCCCTTTAGCACCCTAATTGCTTATTTCTGTATTGTGTCAAAACTTTGAAAAGAAAAAGCTTTATAATTGAACCAGTCAGGGCTAAAAAAAAACGAGAGGTCTGAATCATCTGTTGCTGTCACCCTGACCATTAACAACCCACAGAAATGGACAGTACCGCAATCGAGTTGCTGTCACAAATCCATGAACTACACGTAAGGCTGGTAATCGTATGTGGGTTTATAGCCCCAGCAGCCTCTGCATTTCTCAAAGTGTGCCTGATCTGTCTATGAGGTATTAAAGTCCTGAACTTAGCAGGTTGTAATTAAAAGATAAACACAAAGCTGAGGATGTTATTGGTCCAACAAGAGACATCAGTTCACCTATGGGTTAGTGTACACCTGCTCCCTCCAGGATGCTTCACTGAGGATTAGAGTGTGATTACACTGTCTGATTGCATTGCAGGGCATTACAGCTTATGGCTCTACCACTAACTGGTCGAGGGAGTGCCTCAAACTGCTACACATTAATGAAAACACTTTAGGGAGTGGACCACAGTACTGTTAAAGGACGTTAAAGGGAACAGGAGAGCAAGAATATGCTTCGTTTTACTTTGTTTCACAAAGTGAAAGTGAAGGTAAAACACAAGTGAAAGTAAACATGGGAATGCCATGAAGAGACCCATTAATCCTTCATGCCTTCATGTTGTCATACTGTATATTATTTGTAATAAAATATATCCAATGTACCACATCAGAGGCGAGGATCAAATATTGATACTGAATTGAATGTATTTTGTAATCTAAAAATGTCTAAAGCAAAACAAGAAAACTACATTTATTCATTAGTTTTCTTCTCACAACTTCTTCTCGTAACTTTTTGCATAACCCATTAGCACTCAGAGCACAATAACAGCCATCATGGTTTTCCATTCTAAGCCAGAATTTCAGGCCTCCTGTACTTAGAGATACTAATGCAGGCTTGTTTTGTTATTGACGTATAAGCAGCGATAATTGCCTGACCAGCCAGACTGGCTTTTCCTTCCCGCTTCTCAACGTAACGACAGCAGCGGCATGTAACAAGCATAATTGAGCTTCTACTGCCATGATGTGTTTTCACACTAGCTGCAATCGCAAAAAAACAATCTCTCTTTTCTCTCTCTCTCTCTCTCTCTCTCTCTCTCTCTCTCTCTCTCTCTTGCTCTCTTTCTCTCTCTCACTATTATCACTGTGTTTACTGTATCTCTTGCCCGTCAGCCTGCTTTTATCTTATCTGTCTTTACCCCAACCACAAAATGGCAGAAGTCGCTTTGCACAAACAATGTCATTTTTGAACAACATAAATAAATAATAACAGCTAGTGATTGTTGTGGTTGCTGCATGTTGCTCGACCATACAGCAGAGGCTTTTATCCTGTGAAGGTGATGTGTCATTTAGGAGGAGGTAGGGGTCTGGGCGTCAGCAGGCTCTATAAGACACCTACAGTCTGGGGAGATTGGGTTGTCGCCCCCCCGTCCCTGTCCCTGTCCCTGTCAAATGAACTGGGGAGAGCTGGTCCTGGCTGGGGAGACAGATTATCTCCAAAACTAAAGGAAACTGCTGATGAAAGCACTTCAATCCTGATGGGGGGGGGGGGGGGGGGGGGGGGAGGGGTTGTTGTAAATTTCGTCCCTGCAGCTAAGCCTTCTTTAGGGGTACAGCACAGTGGGTTGCTGCCTCTGTCCTCTCCTTCACATGAATATTTCATCCCAGGCCGGGCCGGACCTGCCATGGCTGCTGTTGTTTGGGGCGAGGAGCGGGAGCGAATCTAATTGGTTACTTCATCATCGATAACATTACTGCCCCGCGCTCCCATTTGGCGGAATATTAGAGCTGTGTTGCTGGTGACAACATTCAGGGACCGTGGGGCACTCTGAATATTCGCTCGAATTTTCACCGCAGATACCGATTATTCTTCTTTCATATTCGTCATGGGAGTTTTTGTTTCTTCTTATTATTTGTGGCTCACCATTTCTAGGATGTGATAAGTTCTATTAACTCATGATGAAATAATCTAATTAAATGTAAAACAATGACTCTGAGAGCAGCTCCCCATGTATAACACCCTTGTAGAAAATACACATTTACATTGACATTTAACAGACATTAACCATCTGTTGGTTTGCACATCTTAAGGAGGTGGAGGGATGTTGTGTGGATGTGTGATGGCTTGCTGTTGAGATTCAAAAGGTAGCTCCAGATTTTACACCCGTTCTCTAAAGCGCCACATTTTTATTGTTTTGTTTTGAAGTCTGCCTTCTGGTGCTCCGCAACATTTATGGCATTAGTGCTGCAATGAGCTAACAGGCTTTATATCGATGCTGTTTCATGTCTAAATGAATGTTAATCTCTCAGCAAAGCAGGTTTTTGTGTCATTATTGACAGCTGGGGGGAAACACGCAGCACTCCATGTACCGTAGGCTACATGGAGTTGATGTGAAACTCAACAATAGATGTGTTTCCACCTTTCTTCTTACTGTCCTTTGTTCCTTGTTCGGTTGCAGCAACAACGTGGTGTCAGGCGTTATACCGTTCCGTGTCTACTTTCCCTTCGCTACGCACCCCTCTTCAAGAGACGTAGATCCATGACCGTCACGTGTGCTCTTCTCTGCACGCCAACAAGTCCCACACTCCTCCATCAACTCCCTCCACTCTTCCTTCACTTCAAACTACATATTTTATTAAAGATATTCCCCTGCCAGAAGCACGTCACCCTGGGTCATTCAACGAGAGGGAGATGTAAATCTAATGTGAATAATCTACGCGTGATGATCCAACGATGTCTTCCACTTCCCTCGCCCGGGCTCCTGAGGGAGCAGCATGGACGTTCTCCGCAGAATACAGGATGAGAAGAGGCCATCGCCGCAACTCTTAAGCTGCTCCCTGGCTTTGCGGTATAAGGTTTTGTTTTCAGCGAAAACACCCTCACGCTTAATCACAGCGAGTCGAGTGTACAGCGCCCTGATGGCTCTCCACCTGCTGGGGGAAGTAGGCATAGGAGGAGTCGAGGAAGAGGAGAAGGACATCACCAGCGGCTCTGTAATGAGAGCGTGCAGCTCTGTGTTTTTTATGGTGTGAGCTCCCTACAGTGAATCGTGTTGCTCATTAGCCGCCCGGGTCCCAAGAGGCCACGAGCCTGGTGGCTGCAACCACTTCTACCGGCATTGGAGCGCCTGGCAGTGCTTCTAGAAACACTGCTCTATATTAACGCGTACACACTTACACCCTCTTGACCACTCTTTTGTCTCTTTTTCGCGCTCTCTCTCTCTCTCTCTCTCTCTCTCTCTCTCTCTCTCTCTCTCTCTCTCTCTCTCTCTCTCTCACTCTATCTTGCTCACTTTCTGTATCTCTATATCCCTCTGTGTCTCTCACCCTATCTGTCTCGCTCTCTCTGCATGTCTCTCTTTATCTGTTTATCTCTGGCTCCTCTCTCTCTCTCTGTAATTCCCTCTCTTTCCCTCTCTCTCTCTCTCTCTCTCTCTCTCTCTCTCTCTCTCCCTCTCTCCTATTTCCCTCTTTCTGCTTTGTGTTGTTCTCTGGTTTTGTTCCATGCTGGTTTTGCATTATTTTGCCTTTGATCGCTCCTCTGGTCACAGATTGCTATAATACCCCATGTAATTTTTCATAATTACAGTTTGATGTACTTTTTTGGGCTCAGTGCTTGCCCTTTCAATAGGCACACATTACGTTACTGAATCGGAAGCAAACATTAGGTATGCTAAAAGCATGGATTAACACATTATTCGTATTTCCAAAACTGTTGTTAATTTTCAGTGGCAACAATCGTAATGGGTGTAGCTATTCAATAATGCATGAATAGATTCTATTTGAGGTTATGATTTAAATCGAAGGTACAGTAGCGCGTATATGCACGTTTCAGCCAGTCTACAGTTTTGATCAAATAGAATTATCCAACAGTATTCTGCGGAAATGCTGAATACACATTTTTTGGTTTCACCTCTATTTGATTGGTTTTGCTACAGCCATGGCCAGAGATATCCATTAAAGACTACCTCGATGGCAATTATTTTTGAATCACATTATAACCGAGCTCATGCGATGAGATGAAATCAGCAGATGGATCTCTCCAAACATATTCCTGATATTTATCTATGGTCGTACGAGGATGCTCCACCTTGAATGTTTGCCTTCATAGCTCTGCAGTGATGGAGCGAGCTCTCCACTGACATCAGCACAGCTTAGACCCTGCCCATCTCCCGCAGCAGACTGGAAACTCTGCTGTTCAGACTGCGTCTTGGCCGCTGAAAAAAAGAAGATCAGAATTCTCTCTGTTGTTTCTGTAATGTAGTACTTGAAGCAGTTAGCCTTTTTTGTATTATGTACGTGATTGATTTCTTGCTTTTTTGGGGTTGTATCTTCACTGTCGAATGCAATTATTTTGAGTCGCTTTGGACAGATGCGACACCTAAACAAATGTAATGTAATGATACTTTGAAGTTAGTATTGAAGTTTTGTTCTACGTCAATAGTGAACCAGTACACAGCTTCTCGTACACAAACTGTGGCTTTTCTTGAAGGTTTCAAAACATTTCTGATGGGGACGCCGCAGAAAGCACCCGAAAAACCTTATTATTCATGACTACTTGAGAGTTTGGTAGGGTTTAAGGGTGTGTGAACCCTCTTGAATCGCCAGACTGAACAGTTAACCTGACCTGAATAG
Source organism: Gadus chalcogrammus (assembly GCF_026213295.1). Taxonomy (NCBI): domain Eukaryota; kingdom Metazoa; phylum Chordata; class Actinopteri; order Gadiformes; family Gadidae; genus Gadus; species Gadus chalcogrammus. The sequence goes on along the minus strand of NC_079414.1, from coordinate 17,864,366 downwards.
CAATAGAGGCCCACTCCAAGGCTCTTAACCTACTCCTTTGTCTCTTGAGAGTGGTCTGTGTTCAGGATTCCTCTGCTGAAAATCTTCAATTTCATTCCTCCTTTTTTTATTTATTTTAATTTTACATTTTTCCTTATAACTTTTAACGCATCGTTTTTTGGATGTATAAATGAATGGCTAAATAATAGATCCATAAAATGGTTTCATAAAATGGGGCAGAATAGTAGTGTAGTGATTAAGAATTGGACTCCCAGCTGCAAGGCACTGGGTCTGATTCCCCCATGTCTGCAGTCGACCTGCTCTAAACACCAACCAGCTCCTTAATGTCTCCAGTCACTGTCAGTCGCTTTGGTTAAAAGCTTCTTCAAATCGCTACAAAATAAGAATAAAAATAAAACATTTGTTTTGTACCTTCAGTACTCAAAGGGGGATTTCTCCAGAAGGTCAACAACAAGAATTTGGACCATTCTCTGACGGTCACTATAGGTCTCGTTGTATTTATAGTGTTGTACATCTTTGACAGTTACTTGGCAAGCTCAAATGCTGAGGCCTTAGTGTGGCATTTGGTGACATTTAGCTCTGGAATGTGAATGACGGCGTTTTTAATGCGAAAGGTCACGTCACCTGGGAGAGGTTTCACTCCAGATCTGCGTCCTGCCTACGCAAACATTTGTCCGATGCAACGCTGTGGGTTATTGTGTAACCTCCCTTGCCTTTTCTCGCCTCTTTATTTTCTGTCAGCTTCATGAGCATATATGTAGAAATCTAATCTGTGGAGGAACACCATGCGAATACCGGTAGATACCTCTGCTCTGTTAAAGCTCCAACTGTCATTTCCTTGACACAAATTCCTCAAAATGTTACCTTTCTACTTTTGAGAAATGCCTATTTCCAAACTCTTCTGTTCTCAGCTGTCTTTTGGAAGACCAAGATTTCTCATTGTGACCAAGTGTGAGTGATGGGAATCCTAATGTTGAAGTTCCTCCGTCAGTGCATGAAGGGGCCCTCAGAGGCCCCCGAGGGACTAGAGTCTACCAGAGCTAGGTGCTGTTTGTGTTAAGACTTTATGCATGTAGAATGCTCCTGGACCCGAGTGTCGACGGGTTGTTTTGTAATGTTTTATTAAGTTCCATCAATCAAAAAAACTCCCAGCAGCCCCTGGCGCTATAGAGAGTCTTTGATCCAGGCCGGGGTAACTAGCTCGGGCGAAATTCACTCTAATAGTAATTGGCAGTTATAAAGAGACTAGTTAGTTGCAAGGGCTCAAAACTGATTCCACAAAAGTCTGGCCCCAATAGCTTTGCTAATGAGCGAAAAATGGTGCATGTTGCTTTTCAAATAATCATCTTATTTCTGGTTGAATCATTTTCCAACACTATAATGTTTTTTCTCAAAGACAGTAGGGAGCATGTATATGAACACACAAGGACGTGTGCTGAGTTCAACTTGGCCACAAACTTCCATCGCATCCCCTTCAAGCCTTGTTCATCCCCGCTGCTTTTCGCTTACCGTCGCCACTGAGACCGTTAACCAATCCGACGGATGCAAACTCACGACCGCCGGGACCTGCCGCGTCCAGGCAGGTCAGACAGACAAGCGAGCATCGATTGGATTCGTCTGCTCTCGAGGTGTGATTGGAGGGGGAGGCGAGTGGGGTCACCTGTCATTGAAGTGAAGCAGGGGGGATCATACGGGACGCTTCACCACGGTGGGCCGCACCACAGGGGACCCACTCAGCCAGCACCACCAGAGATCGGGGCGCTATTTCAGTCTCTGTTGTACTGGTTGAAAACAGAAATTCTCGGTTGTCTATTTATATTTGTATCTTCTCAAAAAAAAATTCAATGTGTAGATAATATAAATAGCTTTCAATATGTATTTACCGTATATTTAGCACTTTATTTCCCACTTTATTATGAATGTTGAACCCCTTAAATTAAGATACCGAAAGGGTTTACATTTTCTAGCACTATAATTCTGAAAATTCAAAACACAAGCAAACTCAAAACATTTTCCGGTAGGCTAGAAAACAAATACAGCACCTTGGTGGTAAACAGCAAACAGATAAGAATAATAAACTTCTTGTTGATATTTATGCGTGCGTGAGTTGGTGCGTGCATGTCTGCATGCGTCGGAGTGTGTGTGTGCGTGTGTGTGAAGGAGCTCCAGAGCCCAGGGGTGTTTCCTGCAGCGGTCCCTGTGTACGGAGCACTCAGGTGGGCAGGGAGTAGCACGGTGGCTCCTGGTTAATTAAGGTCTGGCTGTACGGCTCTGGCAGAGGAAGGCCACCAGCTGCCGAGGCTTTCAAGTCACCGGCCCGTGTGTGTGTGTGTGTGTGTGTGTGTGTGTGTGTGTGTGTGTGTGTGTGTGTGTGTGTGTGTGTGTGTGTGTGTGTGTGTGTGTGTGTGTGTGTGTGTGTGTGTGTGTGTGTGTGTGTGTGTGCGTGTGTGTGTGTGTGTGTGTGTGACGTGTGTGTGTGTGTGCAAGTGCATAGGTGTGTATCTGTTTGTGCGTGGGTGTGTGCAAGTGTATGAGTGTGGCTGGGCATGTGTGTGTGTGCGTGTGCGTCTTCGTGCCCGTATTCTGAAAGTATGTCAGTCCTCACCTTTTCATTGGACCTCATGGCTGTTCAACACACACACCCACACATTCTGTTTTTCCCCATCTCCTACATCCATACTTGGATTTCATTCAACAAAAACTATGTTTTCAGTCATCAATCTCCTCATTGATCTCTCCATGACGGTTTAAAGTCCTCACCTTTGGAACAGAGGTGTCCTTTTTCCCCCCAAAAGTCAAGGGGAGGCGATGCTATCTGGCGTTGGAGGGTAGAAATGGAGGGAGATTGAAGAACCAGATGGAGGGGCACGTTGCATCTCATTCCCCTGAGAGAGAGCGCTTCCTGCTGCCTGCTCAAAGACGAACACTGTCCTAGTTTGTCATTGAGCGCCGTACAAGGCATGCTGTGTCCTTTCTGTTAGCTTAATCTTGATCCATTGTTGAGTTCTGATCATGACTTCCATTACAACGCATGCAGAGGCGAAAGGAGGTTCACTTCTCCTGATTTCTTTATATAATCATTTCAAACATGCTATTTTATTTGATTTCATATGATTATTATTATTATATTAATGATTATCATTATTATTATTATTAAATCACGGAGATGTATTATGTACAGCCTGCATAAAATAAAATATAATTGTTTCTTTGCGATGATATGAAAGCATTTCCTAAGTTATATATATTTCCTATCTTATATATATATCCTATATATACCCCTTATTTTATATATATATATATATATATATATATATATATATATATATATATATATATATACAATAATATATTATTTGTATAGTGTGAAATGTGTTCTAGGAGAATTCACGTCACTTTTGTTTCTTCTTACTTATTTCCACAAGTTCAGTTTCGCACATACCAAACCAACACAATCATTTAGCCAATCAAACGCATAGTCCTTGAAAAAATAAAATCGTTTTTAGACTGCTGAGGGTTCCCGTTGACGTTCCCTCCATTAACCGTCCTTGACAAGTTGACCCCCTCCAGATGTGTTTACCCTGCTCTCGGAGTAGCTCTACTGTGCTCTCTGAGAGGGAGACAGCTAAGAGCAGCTCCTGAATGCAGACCCTTCCATCCCAATAGGATCCTGATGATGAACATGCCAGAATCATTATTGTGGGTCAGCCAGGCTAATCGCTAACCCATGGCTCGTACTGATGGAATGGTAGTGGTCCTGTATAGCTGTCCACTCAGGAAAACAGATTAGCCATATTTTGTGTTTAGGCTCCTAGTCCTTATACAACAAGGGCCATTAGCGAGGTAGTGTACTCGTTACACGTTAGTTTTCCTAATTCACAATGTAAAAAAAACCTGTTTGCCATTATTAAAATGAGTGGTGCAGCAACTGTTGATGTGTGTGTGTGTGTGTGTGTGTGTGTGTGTGTGTGTGTGTGTGTGTGTGTGTGTGTGTGTGTGTGTGTGTGTGTGTGTGTGTGTGTGTGTGTGTGTGTGTGTGTGTGTGTGTGTGTGTGTGTGTGTGTGTGTGTGTGTGTGTCTGGGGGTTTGTGTGTTTGCCTTTGTGGGGTTGCACCTGTGTACCGTATGTCCATCTCTAAGTGGATCTTATGCTAAACACAATACCTTCTGCTCCACAGGGCTCTATACCTCACAGGGCTCTGCACTTCCCTTACTGATATGTGCTTGAGGGACCCTGCTTCTACCAGACCTGGGATATATTCGTGGTGTACTTTGATGCTTAGCTAACTAGTAGAACCGTTGTAGTGAAAGAACGGGAACTAATGTTTGTATTTTTATTAAAAAAAAAGAGCAAGGTCTAAAAGGGCAAGTCGTTTACTAGGGATTTATGAAATACAGACCTTAAAAGAAGAAAGAAAAGTATTTTTGCCTCACTGCTGCATAACATTGCTGCGCTGTATTGGTCATGTAGATTGCTTATTCATTTGTTTATACTAAATATCGTAGCTATTTGCCATGAAATTATTTTTGTTGTTTTGTACATAATATAAATGTATTAGTTGGGAGAGAAATATTAAACTTTTCTTAAAAAGGTGACCTTATGCTCAGAATTAATATCATCGAATATCTAGAGTAATATAGCGCTACGTTTCACCACATAATGCTCTACATTCTGCTCAGTATGGATTTAACCTCATCATGTGCCCCTCATTTACATTAATGAGAGTCCATAGGTTTTCATTATAAGGGGTTGCATTCCTGGTGATTCACTGTTAATGTTTTAATTAAAATGCACTTTCCTCGTTTGAGTGCAGCGATGAGTTATGCTACGGCGTGGAAATGGGCGGCGTTCAAGACGCCTAAATCAACCACCGATCATGTTTGCATCCCGGAATGTTTGTTAATTTATATTCCATTTTGACTTGTCTTGACTTTGCCCAGAGCTTTATACGACAGAAATATTAATATTGATATTATTTTCCCTGAGGAAAAGAAAAGTTGCTGCTGCCTTTTCCATCCATCTCCTCTTTGCTATTGAAGGGGCGGGGGGAGGGGGGGGGGGATCTGCTGCCTTGCTCACTGATATGGTAAGTGAAAGGTGGGAAGGTGCATCGTGGCTACAGCAACACAAACAGAGAGAGAGAGACAGAGAGAGAGAGAGAGAGAGAGAGAGAGAGAGAGAGAGAGAGAGAGAGAGAGAGAGAGAGAGAGAGAGAGAGAGAGAGAGAGAGAGAGAGAGAGAAACCCTTTCTTCTCTCTGGTCAATTCAGGAACACTTAAGAAGGCCTGTAGGAAGGCAGGGTCATAGAGGGAGGGGGTGTCATGGCCCGTGTCATTAATGTGTCATATGAATAGCTAATCAGAGGTGGGAGGGGGGTAGGCGGAGTGGCCGGAGGAGAGGAGCAGAGAGGGTGAAGGTCTATCAGGGAGGTCTCAATCTCTCTCTTCCCCTCTCCCATTCCAATATCTGTCTCTCTTACTCTCTTATTCTCTCCCTGTCATGCTCTCTCTCCCTCGCCTTTGCTCTTTCTCTCTCTCTCTGTCTCTCTCTCTCTCTCTCTCTCTCTCTCTCTCTGACTCTTTCTCCCCCTCCCCATCTCGCTCTATTTCTCTCTCTCTCAACCTCTCCATCCCTCTCCATTTGTCTCGCTCTGTCTATCTTCCTTACTCTCTCTCTAAATCCTACTCTCTCCATCTCTCCCTCTATCACTGTGTCTATCCTTGTGCTACTGTTAGTAAATGAAGGGCTACATCATCACAGTGAGTGTGTGTGAGAGGAAGAGAGAGAGAGAGAGAGAGAGAGAGAGAGAGAGAGAGAGAGAGAGAGAGAGAGAGAGAGAGAGAGAGAGAGAGAGAGAGAGAGAGAGAGAGAGAGAGAGAGAGAGAGAGAGAGAGAGAGAGAGAGAGAGAGACAGAGACAGAAAGACCGAACCAGAAAGAGAGTTGGGCCTCCTCCTTCAAGTTCATTACCAACACTACAGGGTTCTGGTGGTTCTGGGTGGTTCAAGGTGGTTCTGGGTGGTTCAAGGTGGTTCTGGGTTGCTCCAGGTGGTTCCAGGTGGTTGTGGGTGGCTCCAGGTGGTTCCAGGAGTTTCTGGGTGGCTCCAGGTGCTTCCAGTTGGTTCCTGCGTTAAGGAACAAAAATGTTAAATGTTAACGACGAGATAGTAGGCTGACCAGGATGGAGAATGGGATGTGCCACTGTGCCCAGACGTATGCTCTATCCCTCTCTTGTTCTCTCCTAATCCCTCCTAACCCTCAACCAGTTTGCTTTCTTCATGTCCTTTAATGTGCGTGTGTGTGTGTGTCTATGTGTGTGCGGTGTGAGTGTGTATGCGCCCGTTTATGCCTGTGGGTGTGCGTGCGCGTCACTGTGTCTACCATCTTAACATCTCAAGCAGCTATTCCTCTCAACTCTATTAACTTTCCCTTTTCAAACAACCTCCTCATTCACACCCTGAATCTTAATTTCCAAACCTCAATTAGAGCGAACGTTGTCTTCTTCCTAGCCCTCCCTAAGTCCAGGCTCTGGAGAGTTTAATAAACTTCCTGAGAGCTGGGCCGCACTTCAAGTGAACTTTTCAACTTTGTTCTTAAGTCTGAGCCGAGCGAGGGAGGAAGAGGAGAGCGAGGGAGGAAGAGGAGAGCGAGGCGGATTACCTGAACACACTGAGCGCTCGTCAAGAGGAGGAGGGGCCATGGGAGGTGTGGAGCTCCTGCAGGAGGAGAAAGCGGTGGGGGAGGGGGAGGCGAGGTGAGGAGCTCCTCCAGGTGGGAAAGAGGTGGGGGAGGTGGAGGAGGGGGAGGGGAGGCAAGCTCTTGTAGGTTGAGAAAGATGGGGAGGAGGAGAAGGAGGAGGTGTCTGAGTGTGATGGGAGGTGAGGAGCTCTCGCAGTAGGAGGGGGAGGAGTAGGAGGAGGTAGAGGAGTGAGTGGGTGGTGAGGAGCTCTTGCAATAGAAGTAGGGAGGTGGAGGAGGGCGAGTAAGGGGTGGAGGAGGGAAAGGAGCTCCTTCAGGAGAAGGAGGAGTAGGAGGAGGTGCAGTTGGAGGAGGGTGAGGGCCAGCCAGGAGCTCCTGCGGGAGGAGGTGGAGGAGGGTGATAGCGGTTGACTGAAGGCTAGAAGCCCTTGCAAGAGGAGAGGGAGGAGTAGGAAGGGCCAGTGAGTTTAGCTCTGGGCCGGAAATAAGGAAATAACAGAGCTTGTAATTGCTTTGGGACCGGGTAGCATGGTTCCTCAGCCAACAGCAGATTTCTTTACTGGTCAACCATGATGGCTTGTATTGCTGATAAGGAAGGGGGCGAGAGAGAGTGAGTGAGTGAGGGAGGACTAGAGAGAGCGGGGGGACAGAGAGAGAGAGAGAGAGAGAGAGAGATAAGTAGGGAGGGGGCGGGTGAGGACAAGAACGAGAAATGAGAGAGAAGAGGAGACAGAGTGGGAGAGGAAGAGAGAGGGGGGGGGCAGGGAGTGTGGGTGGGAGAGGGGGGAAGCGTTGGGGAGAGAACGAGAGAGGAGAGAGGAAGAGAGAGGAGAGAGGAGGAGGAAGAGAGAGGGGGGGGGGGGGCCGGGAGTGTGGGTGGGAGAGGGGGGAAGCGTTGGGGAGAGAACGAGAGAGGAGGAGGAAGAGAGAGGAGAGAGGAGGAGGAAGAGAGAGGAGAGAAAGGAAGGGAGAGTGTGAGAATGGATCCGTTTGAGAGGACAAGAGGAACAGAGACGGAAGGAGAGGAAGATAAAGCTATGGGGAGAGAGAGGGGCGAGAGAGAGAGCAATACATTTGCTGTATTGCGGTGAAATTGAGGCATAATAATCCCAGGGGGTTACACTAAAAAGCACTCTTGCTCGACCTTTTCAACAATCTGACGAAGAGAGCAAGACATTGAACAAGTTTGGACAGCAGGAGAGGAAATAAGGTTTGATGTTTGACTGTGTTCGTGTTCGGCTGTAACCTCTACCCACGTTTTATCCTTCAGGGTTGACCTTTGACCAAGCCTCTTGTGAGACTCCCGTTGCGGGCAAACAGGGTCGCTCAGTTGGTCAACTGCCTTTCTGTTCAGGATGTTAATTAGTTTCTTGTATCGTGTTGTTTTTGTCTGAATAATGCCAGAAAAAAAGTTGGTTCATTTGTGAGCTGTAGTTTTTTCATTTTCATGGGAAGGAAAGTAACTGTTGTAAGACGTTCCCTTTTTTCGTAGTGAATATCTTTATGATGAGTTATGGCATGAGGTACGAGTTTAGAAATCCTGTGAGCACATCCCGTAGAATCAATAAGTCTAAATCTGCTGAGTGCCACACAATCCCACCCAGTTATTGTTTTTTATTGCATCGCTAATACATTTTTTAAATTGAAAGAAACTAAACAAAAATTCTTTAGCTTTAACAACCAGCGACTGGCCCCCATCGCTCATGTTGTAGCTTGGAAAGGGTCGTGCGAGGATGTTCTCAGTCACCCTCTCGCTTTCTCTCTCTCTTCCTTGAACTCTCTCTCTCTCTCTCTCTCTCTCTCTCTCTCTCTGTCTTCCTTCCTCTCTCTCTCTCTCTCTCTCTCTCTCTCTCTCTCTCTCTCTCTCTCTCTCTCTCGCCCGCTCTCTCTCAGTATGACTCAATTCATCACCGCTTTATTCATTTTCTGTTATTGTATTATTCGCAACCGGGGCGGCTATATATTTTTTCTCATATTGATGGCTTCCCATTTCTTTTTTCTTTATGGCAGGCTCAGAATCTCTTTCAGCCCATCCTAGGCGAGCACCCTGAACACAATCCGGGCTGCGTAAAACGTACAAAAAAGACCCTTTCAGCCACGCTCCACTAGCGCACATCATAACCAGCGCTACAACAGCAGCACTATCTCCAGTGCTACTGCAATGCCTTCTCTCTCTGTCTCTGTCTCCCGTGATCTATTTATGACCGAATACTTCTTCTTTTCCAGCTGAGCAGTTCAATGATTTTCGACGAGTGGGTCTCTAGCCTCCATTGCCTAAACAAGTCCAATGGAAGGACGGCCTCTGATAAAGTATAAACTCACTCGGAGGACAATATGGCGGCCGGGGATGATGGCAAAGAGGCTGAGCGTAGATAACAGTAATTGGATAAAAGTCCCAGATGGTAAATGGTTGTTTCATTTATGCAGTGGTGACTCAAGCGAGCAGAGTTAACATTGTTAGATATGAAGCATCAGTCAGACTCCACTCGGGAACACTACTTGTCAATTCTTAAGAGACGGAGGCTGCGTTCCAAAATGACTTCATACATCCTCCTCCCTTTGGCTCCTTCACTATACCCTTGAGGCGATGAGCAGAAGCTGTTAGCAGTCCAGCCAATCACATATATTAGAATTATTTGCATACTCTCCGTGGCACTCACTGTGTAAAATACCCTAATGTCCTTCGCTGCTTTGTTGGATGCTTCAGGGTTCTATGGTATTGGGTAGACAATGGCAATCAAGGACAACATCTGTAGGTTTAGAGAGCTAGAGCGAGCTGAATCGCTATGGAACAATTCTATGGCGTACAACATTAGCTACTGAACAGAACTGTTAGATTGCATCCATAATCGGGCAGCATATGCTTGTGGAAAATACGTTTATTGAGGTTGCAACAAACAGCAAAATCCAACTCTGAAGGCTTCATCCACTCAACAAACTTTCCTTCAGTAGAATATCTCTGCAACGAAACAGGAAACAAGGTGTAACTCCGCTCCTTGCGGTTGACGGTTTCCGGCCCAGGCTCGGTGCCGTCTCCCCCCAGAAGTTTTGCCATAACACAGAAGGCCGGCTGGATCCCAGATTAGGTTCCTGGAAACACAAATGATCTGTAGTGTAAGTATACGTGTAGATATGGGGGATAAGGCTTCAGCCGCAGTGTTATCAGAAGTTAAGTCTAGATAACACCAGGGCTCCAGTAAATCCTAGTTGCTCTTTGCCAGCCGGAAAAAAGTTAGCCTACTTATTTTGAGGTATGATCTGCGCATAATCTCCTGCCTGCTTCTTATCTCAATTAGAAGCGAGCGCTACCTCTGAGAATCACCTCGGCCAGTGATGAGTCACTGGTGCTTGCTTTTCTTCTGTGTGTCTTTACAGATGTCAAGTACCCACGCTCCCAGGCTCCACCTCTCATTAAGTTGAAGGAGATCTTTTAAATGCCCCCCTCTTAGACCCGTATTAGACCCTATATATATTCAAGACACTATATATATACCGGACGGAGAACGAAATCCTAATGCCAAATGCTTTAAAACATTTTGACCTTTGCAGACGGTGAGAAAAGTCACCCCATCTGGCCAGTCCATTATGCTAACAAGTGGCCTATTAGTTGGCGTGTACCATCCAATTCAAAAATGGATGGTACAATATATTTGTATATGAATATATATAAATATACATAGATAAACCTCCTTGTTCTTTGTTCCTCAAAGTCATGTAGTGGAATTCACTCCAAGTTGCTTTGGATAAAAGTGTCTGCGGACTTATTCAATCATAAAGAGCCAAAGCTAGTTTAATTAGTGTACTTCCTTTTGAATCACGCTAGTCTCTCTTGGATTGAGCTGTGCGGGGTTCATGTAAAGATCAACATTCCCGGGGGTTCATCTGTCAGTGCCAACACTATCTCTACTTTTTTGGAATGTAAATGATGAATTTACACTCATTCCCCCCAACACTTTGTGTTTGTTGCAATCGCACCACCGTCCAAAAAACTGCCACTCTCCCCCCAAAGCTGACAGGCCCCCCTGTACGCCCACTCACACACAAACAGCGCTGTGGTCTTCTCAGACACATTTTGAAACATTTATCCACACACTTTTCCATTCCCAGAAGACAGGGATGTGATATAAAGAGCTTAAAGCTGCGGTGTGACGACCAGGGAAACCCCTCAGCCCGCCTGCCAGCAGACAGCCAGCAGACAGCCAGCCACAGCAGCCCAGTAGCCCGGTAGCACCTCGGCCAGGCCTTCTGGAGGAGAGGCTATAAATAGAGCGGGACCTGTCCACTTCTCTCTCCTCACGTCCCACAACATGCCACCGTCGGTTCCCCGCATCGCTGTGATGAGCCTGTTGCATAACTCCTGTCTCCACTCAGGCAGGAAATCAGTCCCCACCTCCTCCCTGGGTGCTGGCGTTTCAGTGTGTGCGTGCGTGTGTGTTTGTGTGTGTGTGTGTTCTGACCCAGTGTTTGTGTTAGTCTGTGCATAGATGCATAATTACATGCTGTTTTGGTTTTTGTGCGCATGCGTGTGTGTGTGTGTGTGTGTGTGCGTGTGCGTGGGTGTGCATATGTGTGTGAGTTTGGCTTCACAGGCCTATGTCAGGGACCTGCATGAGCCCTCCGCTGCTAGGAGTGGGGGGGGGGGCTGCAGATATTGGGTTGCCAGGTTGGAAAACTCAGGGACCACTGTTGGTCATCATGACATCGTAATCCAATAGCATCAGGGGGTTTACTAAATGTCCCTTGATCATCCCCTGCCCTTGTCTACTATTTGATCATTTAGGGTGTGGTTTTAGCGAAAGAGGTGAATGAATCTGAATCTGTTTGGACACAGAGGGTACAGATTAGCTCCAGGAGGTCTACTACAGCCTGAGGTATTCAACCCTTTCAGCCAGGAGGCGAACCTTCTAGCCGCTAGAAGACTACCATGGACTGTATTATTGTGCGTGATTGGCCAATCATAGGCTGTTTACAGTCTGTAATTGGATTATCGCTTGCCCTGGCATAGTGGGAACACTCAACCGCAGCTGCTAAAACACAAGCAAAGCACGGGCGAGAAGGCGAGAAGTCCTGCCAACGATGATGGATTGCATCCCCGATGTGTCCAGCCATGTGTCTATTACATTGTTCTCTTACAATATTTCATTATGTGAAGCCTATGGAAAAAGCAGCTACCTGTGAAAAATCAATACCACCATGCCTTATCTAATGGACCTCGTGGAAAACGAAAGCGAGCCGCAAAAATGGCTTCTTGAAGGAACAAGCAGTGTAACGCCTTTAGACAGATGGGAAAATACAAAGACGACATCCACTTCACTTGTTCTAACACTTATGGATTATTGTAAGTTAAGTTTCCATAAGTGATAATAACTGGGGGGTAATTGCAGTGGCACAACTGCACACGTTGCATCCACTTCTTGTTTATCAGTATTTTAATTCTTTAATATTGTTGTCTGTAGTAACGTCACTGAGGGAATAAAAAAAGTCACAGAGAAGTAGTCAAAGTTATCAACTATGATTTCTTTAAAAAATACCACGGATGCCAGTTTATCACTATTCCTTTTGAAAATGTCAAAAACTTTAAAAAGAAAAATTTTTGACATTGAAAAAGTTAGTTTTTTATCAGCTAAGACAAAAAAAAATTGTGATAAAGAGCAAAGTAATCTTATCGAGACCAATCTCCAGAAGAAGAAGACCTTTTGAAAAACCAAATCATATTGAAAGTGTGATTTTCTCCTCCTGGGTAAAAACAACCAGCCTGTCTTTGATTCTCTAGTGTCTTCTGAGTGAGCCGGGTTTGAATCGAGCCGCCTGCTGGGGACTCACTGAGGACTGGGTGTTTGCTGTAAGGTGAGGCCAGCCCATTACAGCACTGCTGTAGCACAGTAACTGCTCCTTTTCAATTACCACTATCTTTAAGAAACACAAATGGAGAGGAATGCATCCGTCCAAACTGAATGGCTCTGTGGGGACACACGCAGAAATTATTACGATTTGTGGTAAAGTTGTAGTGGATTGATTGAGAGGGAGGTTTGTAATACTTTCTTGCCGTTTTGCCTGGGACGACAACAACTGCAGTAAGTTAAAGTTAGAATAAGGGAAAAAGTCTAAGTTTAACTTACTGCATTGACTTGTGATACACCGTTATACACGTTTCAGATTGTCTTGGAAGAGAGAGAAATTTTGAAAATCATTGAGAAACAGAATTAAGTCAAGAAGTACAATCAAAGATGGAGGAACAGATATTTTGTATTTATGCAGGTATATGTCACCCCCATGTATTCCTCAACAGTGGAGCTAAAATGATATCTATATATATACTGCTAATAACAGTGGGCTTGATTGTAGCTGTATAAATGCTGTATATTTAGTAATAAATGTGAATGGAATATTATCAGCCTATACCTATCACATGCAGCCAGACCACCATTTTAAAGAAAGATAACCTGACCGGAATCTAATGTTAAAAGATACAGCTAACCACTGACTGGTAAATAAACAATAGAGGCCGACATGACATGTACAAATGACATGTATATGCTAGGCTCTGTGCTTTCATTTCCTCCTGTGTCTTTATATATTCCCTGTATCTTAAGATTCTCATCTTTCATATCAGGGCTGCTGAGAAGCATGAGGCAACATGACCAGTGGCAAGCACTGGTTGTGTTTGCGTCGTTTTTCCGTCAAATTGTTGCAGAGGGCAATAAACTGGAAAATAATTGTGTTCAATTTAATTCAAACCAAGTGGGATTGAAGCATGTCCTGCAGCGCTTTTGTGGGACTGTTTGCTCTCTCAGGCTTTAATCGAATTCCTCGGATGGTCACCAACTGAGGACAGACAGTGCTGCTCTCCATCGATGTCTGCTTAACTCCCGACAACAAAAAAACACTTGGATGCCATCTAATAGATAAAATAAAGAGAGGGCTAATTGAATTTGGGAAAACACCCTGACACCAATAATCTTAAATAAAAGCAGCGACACAATAAGCAACCTAAGACGGCGAAAGAAACCAAAAGAACTCCCCGAAGTGAAAGACATTCGTAGAAGAAGGACCAACAGGTAATTTGTCCAATGAGTTTCGTGTGTGACAAGGAAGATGGCGGTCATTATTCCAGTATGATCTTATTTATTGCAGTCATCCATCAGAAAGAAGAAGCTTCACCCTGTTTCTTTCTTGGTGGAAAAATGAAATGAACCCCCATGATATCAAAAAGCTAGGTAATCTATCAGCTTCATGGCATATTAATGATGGGATGACTGTTTTGTGTTGAAAGCACTTGGTGACTTGATTTGGTTTCATCTTCTATACATACATCAAGTTCATTATTAATAAAATGGGTATTCCCATCATATAATATTGTTGTAATGTGTCTGGATAGAAGTAGTCCTATAACAAGTTTTCTAAAAATTGTTAATAAGGATCTACAGTAGCAGAATTTGACTGTTAGTTTGATGTAAATGGCTATCATGCATAGACACATTTTTATCATGGATGCCATCCCAAAATACAGCTTTATTATGCCCAACTCCTACAAACTCAATTGATTTTCCCAAGAAACTTTTAAGTGTGCTCTTATAATTCACAAAGTTCTCTGCAAGCCATTACATTACGTTTGCTTACGTTAATTTTAAATACTTAATAAATGCCGTTATTTGTTTGTGAGTGGCCTGAGGTTATAGACTTCATCAAACTGAAGCAGTGTGACTCATGGGGAACAAGCTACTTTGTGGGAATGAAAGGTAAAAAACACAAAGTTCCTCTCCATTAGAGTTTAGATTCTCTGCCTGAGCCCGACCCGACCCGACCCGACCCGCGGGCCGGGTCGGGCCGATATTTCCACCACTATCCTCGGGCCGGGTCGGGCTTGATTTTCTGGGCCCGATCTAAGCTCTACTCTCCATTCGCTGATGACAGAGTAGGTTGCTCTGTGTCCTAAAATCGACCCTTAACTGGTAAGGCTACCACAAGCTTTTAATTATTTAATATTGAGTCATTACGCATTTATAATCTTTCATCCAAATTTAACAACTGTTAATACAGATCCATGTATCAAGGAGCAGGGGTCAAAGGCCAACTTGGAGGTCTTTGTGTGACCTGAAAACTGAGCGGGATTGTTTTGGTTAAAATATTTTTACACGTTTATTACACACCTCATTTGTTTTCCTTCACATACAGCTCAAGGCTCTTATTTTGAAAATAGAATACACATTTTTTTCCCTATTTCTTTAGATGGGCCAATGGATAAATGTACAGCCCATTTAAATCTGACAGTAATATCAATACAAAATTATAATCCAAATAATCTTTTTACACCTTTTTTTTTATAGGTATCATTTTATTTTTGTCATTCAAGTACAAAGTTAGAAGACTGAAATTCAGACTGAATAAAAAACAAAAAAAAACAATTCCCTCTTCTTTTTATTCTTGCGATATCTTACAAATCAATCCGGCAGAATCGATCAAGTGCCAGAAGAACAACAACATGGAAGCCTCATTTCTCCAGCTAATCTCGGCCATCCCTGAAGAGGCATCATTAGTAGTAGGAACCCATACATCATCAATACAAACCGTCCCGCTCCGGCCCTCTCCCCGTTCTGATTGCAGCCGGCGCCTCTCCCTCTCCTTCCAATGATCCAGAAATAAGGGAGATCCATGTGATTGATAGGTCTGCATTCTGACGACATGGGAGGCCAAACTATTGGATTTTAATGTGCATGTGGACAGGCTTCTGTGGATCAATGTTCGGGGTGATTGGACTTGCTGGCCAATCACTGGGGGAGGTGAGTGAAGAGATGTTATGACTCTGGCTCGACCAATGAGAACCTACCTAACCCGGGGTTGCGGGGTGGGGCTGCTCAGACATCCTGGAGTGATTTTTAGCTGATCTGTATCACAGTTACCAACAATGATTAGATATTATGATTTCCACCTTTATTGTTTTTTTTATTGGCTAAAATCATCAGAAATTAAACTATTGTTCTTCGTTGATCATGTTGTATTTAAATTGAAAAGGAAAAATCTGGTAGATGAATGGAATTTGACCTTTCTTATAATGTTGGATTTGTAGCGCATTGATTAACTGTCAACAGGCAGACTTGTTATTGAAAAAACAACGTACAACCTTGGAACGTTTTTGACCAGAATCAAGCATTCAACAATGCTGTGATATAATGCTGAAGAGAGTGAGTCATTTAGCTGGTTAACCAAATCGAATTACTATGAATTAGTATTTATGAATGAGACGGTAGACGTTGATCAAGCATGCCTACAGGTAGGGTGTGGACATGACATTGGGGATCAAACCCAGTAGGCTACCTTTAGGCTTCTAGTCTAATGGCGCATTTCCACTGGAGGATGTGGGTCGGTTCAGTCTGCAAAGGTGCGGCACGGGTCACGTTTCCACCGCTAAAAGAGGGCGTGATCCGATCCGGACTGAGCCGTTCTGAGCCGTACTCGTCCCACAGTACTCCTCCGTTGGGGTACTGTGACGCGTGAAAGGGTGCTGGCAAGTTTGAGCTACACACGCCGTCCGTTGATTGGTCGACAGAACCGTCAGTTCCGTGCGACAGGGGGGATTCTAACAAATAAACGCAGTACCCGCATGGTATTTCGGTACAAAAGCTTGCGAAAGCTTAGTTTATTGAAGAAATTGTTTTGACGTCCTTCTTCGACGTCCTGCATTGTTGCTCTTTTATTGTGTCGCGATCTTCTTTTTCTTGGATTTAATAGTAGGCTACAATGTGTCGGGCTGCTATGAGGTCATGATGCCTACGTAGCTGCCCCCCTACCATAACGCCGTCTACCCACTGCACCGTCCGTCAACTGATGGCGGAAGGTGTGTCTGACGGATGGGGGAGTAGTCTTTGCAGAGGCATACGTCAGCCAAGCCCGAGCATACGCGCTGAGGCGTGCCGGGTCCGAAGCGTTCCCGCCGGTGGAAAGCGCCATTACACCCTAGCCAACTCACGACCCTGGCCTCTGGAACAGGGGTGACTTACCTTGTGCTGGGGGAGACAGTTTGACTTCTCGTGCGCCATTCATTGGTCTCGCTGGTACAGAAAGAAGAAGGTATTACTTTACAGCCCGATAATAATGTTTGTGAAGGGCACAGAAAGCCAGGGACATTTGTTCACCCCTTGGGAAGAGGTGCGTTGGTTGTGTGGACTTTGAGAGTAACATGTGACCTCCAAGGTAGGGAACTGCTCCCTGAGGTATTGCTTTTATAGGAGCTCACCTCTGAGCCAGACACCGCTTCAGCTGTCAAAGGAGGGTTCCATCAAAGGCGGAAGAAAGGTAAAGTTAACCAGTCAAGAGCCACAATGTCAAGGGAAGCCATTTTGAAATGAATCTCAAAACTAGGAGAGAACAACAGAATGCCTCCATCACAATTTTATTATGTGACCAAGTCCTATCTTACAGGAAGTTATGTATAAATAAGATACTATATAAATTATAGATATATATATATATATAGATATATATATATATATAATATGAGGTGGTCATCTCTATGGGGGCTTCACTCCAGGTCATTCTCAATGGAAATGTCCCTGGTGAAAGGGAGTTCTTTCAGCAGAAAGTGGGCAGGGGGATAGTGTACTTTATGAAGCGTAAAGAAAAGTGAGTCACATTGACGTTGGCAGAGGCAGCGCACCATAAAAGCCTTTCAGATGAGAGCCCATTCTGTTCATGCAAAAGAAGCCCTGCATGCACCACCGGAAGGTTGTTTCCAAGGAAACTAAAGTAGAATCTGTCTCGGAACTTTCCAGATCAGTCCGTGATGACTTTTTTTTTGGTTGTCGTAAATAGTAGAATGGGTATGAATGTAGAATTGTACGAAGAGATATTTCTATTGTGCTGTTAAAAAAATCTATAAAATCTAAATTCCAATAACAGGTTATTCTCTCCTTCTTTCCTTTCTCTGTTACTTTGGGTGAACTGAGCTGAGCTGAGCTGAGCTGAGCTGAGCTGAGCTTCCATAACTTCCGAACTAGTAGCATAAGTCTTGCATCATCCATGAGCTTGAATTCCCCAAAGACAAGAGAGGAGAAGCCAAATCAATCTGGTGTTGTAAGGATTATGCGACTGTGCATCTCTAGCTCACCCCCGTGAGATCCAATCACAGGCCTTCCATCCCCAGCACAACAGCCAATCAGCTGGTGTAATCATGACATTGGAGGAATTCTCCATTTTAACATGTAAAAGGAAACAATGTGGAGACAACGGGATAAATACGGTAGTAGTTTACTTTATCTTCCTATCTATCCGTGTTTTATATTACAGATGACCTGAATTCTCTCTATAATAGCTCTGCTAAATCCTTCACATTTGTTTGTGTCTTAATGATATGATAATTTTAATTATCATGCATGATTTATAATAGACTAATATACCCAAAACATTAGCGATATGTCATACAAATCACTGTAACTAACTAGCCTATATTAGAAACCTCTGAATAGTTATGTGGCTGCTTATTACAATACATAAAACTCGTATTCTGGCCTCGTAAACCATGTGCTCAGGTGAGGTTAAGACTTCTCAATGCCAGATTTTAAGTAATCCAAATCCAATCCAAAAAAATAATCCAGCCAACCTATTCTTAGAATAAACCTGACGGCCCCAAGACCTCACCTAAAATGGAAAACAAGTGGAATAAAAAGCATCGTTGGGTGTGCATGGGGGCCCATGCATCACATGGTGAAACAAATGACCAAGGGGGTTGAGAGAGGGGGGGGAAGGGTCGTCCTTGAACTTCAACATGAATGTATCAGCCCCCCCCCCTGAGAAACCAAATGGTTTGGCCCAGATAGTATGTACAAACACAGAGGAGGTTGTGACATTTATGTGAAATATATTTTTGGGAAAGGACATGAAATATGCATTTTTGGATAGAAAAACAAACAAACATCAAACATAAATAAAACAGTGTTTTTCTTAGCCCAAAATAGAACCCACTGCTACGTTTTCTTTAGTTTTAGTTTTTTGTGACTGTATGAAACTTATTTACATGATATTAAAAATCATTCAATGTATGTGTTCAGCACATTTTCCAGGAATGAAAGTTGAATTAACTGTTCAGCATTGTTATTTTCATAGTAAATAAAAATTATATAGCGTATAGTAGATTAAATTAACTCGGCCTTCTTGTCCACTCTGCTATAGGAACATTTGTTTAGTTTCCCTGACTAAGAGAAAGCTGGGAAAATTATTGTGTGTTAAGGGAAGGGTGTAATTGACAAAATGACAGTTATTTGTGTGTGTGCCTTGCATGTGTGTGTGTGGGTGTGTGTGTGTGTGTGCGTACCTGCGTGTGTGTGAGTGTGGCAGTGCAAGTGCGAGTGTGTTTGAGCGTGTGGGAGAGAAAGAGAGAGAGTGTGTGTGTGGCAATGTGTGATGTTAATATAGACCTCACACTGCATTAATATTGTGTAACAGAATATTATACACTCACATGGCTATTTTATGTAGGGAGAGACTTGTGAGTAATAGTTTGTGTGTCGCTGTGTGTGTATGTGTGTGTGTGTGTGTGTGTGTCGCTGTGTGTGTATGTGTGTGTGTGCCTGTGTGTGTGTGTGTGTGTGTGCCTGCCTGCCTGCGTGCGTGCATGCGTGTGTGTGTCGCTGTGTGTGTGTGTGTGTGTGTGTGTGTGTGACGTGTTTCTGTGTGTGTGTGTGTGTGTGTGTGTGTGTGTGTGTGTGTGTGTGTGTGTGTGTGTGTGTGTGCGTGTGTGTATGCGTACCTGCATGCACGAGTAAGGAACTAGTACACCAGACAGAAGCAAGCCGGGGCCATGAGAGTTACAGGGAGCCTGGGAGGTACGGAGGGGCAGGATTTGTGTAGGGCTGTCAGTGAGTGTGCTGGAGGTTTCCGGTGAGAGATAGATCCATCAAAGCCCAGAGACTGGGACCCATAAACCACCAACCAGCCTCTTACAGAAACACCAGCACGACAACAGAGGCGACAGCAGGCCGCTGTCACAGGAGCGCCACCCCAAAATAAACTTTATCCCGCGACGGTTGGGAAATGCGAGCGAGAGTTATGAATCGTCTGTGGGAGTAAACATCGTAAATCTTGCAGGTCTTCCTCTGAGTTTGAATAAACGTCTAATTAGGAGCAGATGGGAGGTGGACTTGAGGAGTAATTGGAGCGCTTTTTGGGGATCATTATTCAGCTATCAGGTGACGC
Organism: Gadus chalcogrammus; assembly: GCF_026213295.1. Classification (NCBI taxonomy): domain Eukaryota; kingdom Metazoa; phylum Chordata; class Actinopteri; order Gadiformes; family Gadidae; genus Gadus; species Gadus chalcogrammus. The sequence continues at coordinate 17,844,479 of NC_079414.1, read as the reverse complement.
TTTAAGGAAAGCTGGCTCTAGTTAAGATGACACAGATCAAAAGAGCGTATTAACTATTTGAGCCTACATCTGCATTTTGGGTCATTCGGCAGATGCTTTAACCTGAGGACTCGATTACTGGTTAATTAAAAATAGATACATCATCGTTTTTCAAAATGATTCTGATGTATTTATTATTAAAAAGCTCAAAAAAAAAAAAAAAAAGAAACAAATAAACAGGAAAGAAACATGACACAGGTGCAATATTTTCTTGATGTGTTTTTGACGTGAGTCTATCAATGTCTATGTCAGAGTAGCTTTTGAGACCCAATTATACACATGTCAATCCATCAATTAGTTACCAGGGCAACGGTACACCACTACACTTTCTCCCACCCATCACAGCCCACCTCATAGTGACCCATCCCTGACCCCGTCCCCACCGGCCGGCATCACTCCCCTGCACCGCCGCCTCCCACCTTTCCACTAGCTCCTCTAGTCCTCTGGTAGCTCCTCTAGTCCTCTGGGCCAGAGGGTGCCACCTGGGGTACATGTACCACCAAGGAGAGGCAAGTGGTGCGCCATGGTTACTGCAGAAATATAACGATTTATATACGTATGGAATATGGATCTATATATATATATATATATATATATATATATATACATTTACCTTTTTTAATAACATTTGTCTGTGCAAATTGGATTTTTAATAATGGTTGGGTTTTAGTTTTTTTTAGTTTTCTTCAGGGTAATGGCTTGTGGTTCTGATTTGTGGGATTTGAGGGTTTGAGGTTTGTTTGTTATATCTAGGTTTTGGGGTTTCTATGGGTTGGGTTTGAGGGTTTGGTTTTCAGTTATAGGGTAGGGGTTAGTGGTTTCTATGTTTGGGTTTGAGGGTATTTATTTTCACTGGTAGGGTTAGGGGCTTCTCTTGGTTTGGTATAAGGGTTTTGGTTTTCAGTACTAGGGTTAGGGTTAGTGGTTTCTATGGGTTGGGTTTGAGGGTCTTTATTTTCAGTTCTACGGTTAAGGGCTTCTCTTGGTTTGGTATAAGGGTTTTGGTTTTCAGTTCTAGGGTACAGGTTTGGGACATTTATTGAGGGGGTTTGAAGGTTTGTTTACGGTTCTAGGGTTGGAGTGGGTTTGGAGGTTTTTTATCGTTCTGATTTTAGGGATTGGATTTACAGTATGTTCTAGAGTTAGGGTTTCCTCTATGTTGGTTGTGTTTGGTTTTCAGTTCAGGGGTAAGGGTTTATGTTAGAGTTTCCCAAGTTTCCAGTTTTGTTAAGGGTTTGGTTCTCGGTTCTACGGTTAGAGTGAGAGGTGGTCAGGTTCTAAAGTTTTGTTTTCGCTTCTAGAGTTTGATAATAAAGTAAGTGTTAGTACTGATAGATTGAATACCACATAACTATATCTACAGCCACTATATCTCACTTTGCATACTCTTATTTGTGATAAACCCTAATCCGTCCAGCCCCCTGATACCAGCCAGCCGTCTGCTTGTACCTCCAGTGCCTTTGCAGCGCTTGCTGTATTGGAAGACACCCAGACTACTGCAGCCTTTCAGAGTCTTCCCACTCCATCCGGGCTCAATAGGGCTACTGCACGGCAATTAGTCCGGACCTTTAGAGAAAGTGTTGGCCCTGTCACTGACCACTGACGCTATTCTGCTGACAAGACTGTTAGCCATCTTGGATCATAACCAGCGAACAGCTTCCATGTGTTACCCCCTTGGGGGACTGCTTGATGTCAGACCGCTGAAGGAGGGCCATTGGGAAGGACATAATTATTCATAGTGCCCATAAAAGGGGCAGGGGTATTAGAGCGAGGTATGACATAGTCGTTGTAGGACCGAGGGGAGGGGCCGGTGATTTATGAAATATTCTCAGATAGGACTTTGTCTTGTAAGAGAGATGCATGTCGCATCACAGTGGGCCTTGACATACCCCCCCAACTCCCACCCCCGCCCCACACACTGGCATACTTACACACAGACAGCCCCATACACACACACACGTACCACAAGCAGGCATACAGCCCCCCCCCCCCCCACACACACACACACTCATAGCCCCATATAAACCGCAGGCATACAGCCGAACACACACACACACGTTTCCACAAACACGCACGCATACACACACTCACAGCACCATATGCACACACAGGCACCTCAGCCATGACCGGATCCGTCCCTCCATAACCCAAGGCTCTCGTCGCCTCGTCTCTCTTCAATCACACAAATGAAAAAAGGCATCTCCAAGCCAACGAACAACGAACACGGAGAGATGTTGGAAACAGGGGCGAAAAGAAAAACCGTACGCACACACACACACACACACACAAATACACACACACTCTGTCGAGCGGCAGGTGAAGAATAAATGATATGATCACGGGTTACAAATTCTCCCGACCACCCCTTGTACCCCACCCCTTCCTCCCCGAGCAGGGAGCCAGCATATTTCACCGCGTTATGACCGCCGGTGCACAGAGAGAGGTGCCGGGCCGGGCCTGATATATGGCTCCATCAGAGGGGATGTGGGCCGGAGTGGAACGCACCGCGCTCCATAAAAGAGGCGGGTCGTAATGGGAAAAGAGGCAAGATAGGTCAAGGCCCCGCAGGGGTAAACTGCGCTAATATTCATAGCAAAGGAAGAAAAATCGATCAAAGTTTGGGTGGAGGTTCCTTTTTTTCGGGTCGTGTTTAAGAATTTAACATTTTGTTGCACAGTTTATGGAGGTGCTTGCATCCGGAACGATGAAAGGGCTTGCTGGCTTGGGTTGAAAGGGAGGAATCCACAAGCCAGCTGAAAACGGCTATTCTATAAAAGTGTAATGATTTGTAGATTTTCTTTTTATGAAGCAGAAAAAGAAATGAAAAATACAAAAAAAAATAAGACTTCCTTCATCTTCTATTGAGTATATGTTGTTGGAGGTTTCTCAGGATAACACTGGTTGTTATCTTCGACTTTGGACTGAATCGCTGGCACATTAATTCAGTTTAGAGTCTCCTTGAGAGAACACATTGCTGCTGCTTCTCACTCTCGAATCACCTGGTAAGCGAGGCCCATTGTATGACATCAAGCGGATAGGTGGGCCAATCAGTACGCTTGGAGAACCGCTTATGATGCCATATTACGTCTAGTGCTCACGCCTCTCCCTGCGACAGCCCTCATTTGTACATAATATAAACATCTCATCATTCCATACTAATCCTTGGCAGGTTTTTCCTTGCGGTTGGAACAAAATCTTCTTTGCAAATGAATGGAGCAATTACAGCGTGAAGCTGTTTTCATGTTATTCACACAACTGCAGAGCGGGGACTGCGGTCTTCGCCCTGAGAATAAATCATTATGAGATTAAAATCCATTATGTTTGAGATGGAGACGCTTTTTCGTTTTCATTAATACCCTCCCGTGTAATCATCCTCCCCTGTTTGTCTTCAGCATGAAAAAGGCGAAACAATAAAGGAATAAAGATAATGGATAACCACGTCGGGTTGGATTAAAGCCAGACCGCGTGTAATGGCTTCTTTATTTCCAAATACATCAAAATGATGATAACGATGCACTCAGTCGTGGTTATTACATATTGCTCTACGGTTGTTTGTAATTTACCTTGTCTATTCATCTTTGGCCGTATACACTTTCGTATACAGAAATCGCAGACTAATTACGTCCAGGTGATAGGTCAGTCCCTGCAGAGAGACACTGATTAAGAGACACAACGGTGATAGCGGTTAGCATCGCACCCAAATGATACTAGCGTCCTCACCGTGCCGCTGAGTTGGGGGGAAATTTGTTGTTGAAATACGGCATATTCCCCAAGTATAGCAATAGCATAATAAACAGATAAACAGAAACCCTATACTTTATTCTTGTTTAAAAGCATATCGTTCTTCTGTGTCATTTCCCTGTGTATAAAGAAAGACCCACTTTGTTCCCCGGTGAAAGACTTAAAGTTCATACAGAAGTGTAGAAGTAGTTTGTAAGTACAGAGGTTTCAGGGTTTAAAAGGAAAAGTGTTATATTAATACACAGTATATTATTATAATCAGGCTCCTAATTATAATTAAAGCTATGGTACTTTTGAATGTGCATTTAATTACTTTAAACAAATAAATTATTTGTAGTGCAATTTGTACAGACCAACTGTACCAGTTGAACTCATAAATTGTAGAATAAAATATGTTAAGGTTGTGAGTGACTGATCTCCAGACTGTAAACCTGGGTACAGCTTGTACAACCAAGAAAAACCACAGAGAGGAAGAGTCTAAATCGACTAGCTCGACGCAGCAGAGGCAATATGGTGTTCTCACACACACCACAGACCACAGTCAACACACATTTGTGTTGAATAAAAGAAGAACCGACTTCCACCAAGGATAAGTGTGCCACTGCATCTGATGAAGAAGAGAGTGTTGGTGGGTATGGGCAGGGATACCTAGCAAACACGCTCGCATGTGAGGCCACTGTGGGAAAATAATGTAGCCCACTAGGGGCCCCGCTACCGGCATGAAATGGGGAGCACGTTTGGGCCCCGTAGCGTAGGGCCAACCTGAGCCCAGGTGTGCTAGCGGCCAGTGCCAGTGGGTGCCCCAGTGAGGCCCGGTTGCATTGTGGTGTTGTGGTTGCTTTGTGTTTTTGTTCCACAGTAAAGCAATCTTCACCATCATCCGTTCAATTCCTTTATTGTTCCCCCACATTTCACAAAAAACTATTTAGTTTTTGTGACCAATGAGATCTTTCAAAAAATATATTTTTTTAAGCCAATGATATGACCAATCGACCAATGACATTGCTCCAAAACTTATTTTATTTCTGTCAATGAAATAAAATAATATAAAAATCCCTCAAAAAATTATATTTTTTCTGATTTTGTGATTGGTCTTATTTTAGACGAATGAGGTCGCCCGAAAAAATATCTATTTTTTAAGCCAATGAGATAGCTCGAAAAAATATGACACTTTCGACAAATGAGATTGCTCGAAAAGAAAGAAAATGCAAATGATTTAATTTTCAACCAATTGAGGTTTGATATCGTATTGGTCTATTTTTTAGATCAATGAGATTCCTCAAATATATATATTTTTTTAAGCCAGGATAATCAGATCGCTCGAAAATAATTGTGTTTTTCGACCAATCACATTGCTTTGGTAGGTAACAGCTGGGCAGCTTATTCATAAGGTCATTTAATTAAAGCACCAGGTCAATATTTGCTAATAATGGACAGTTCCTACCTTCTGTGAAAATGAAGATAATCTTTTTTGCTCCCTCTAAAGCATCTCTAACAGAGATTATAAAAAAGATTCTGGTATTTATTCCCATTTATTCATCATCGGGTTTCGGCACATAATTTAAGCAACTACATTTGACCAAGACGTATTGTTAATAAGTAGCTTCATTCTCTCGTCTAATGGAGACGTATTCGTACAAAAATTAATCCGTTTTTTTATTTTAAGTCAAAATATCCGGATGAGGTAGGGATATTCACTTAATATCTATCCTTAACCTTCAGGATTATGTTGAATTCATAACATGATTGAATCAATAATAAAGAATTGAATTACCATTCCCTGCTCACAGTCAAGTTAAAGCATTTGTTCCTTTATCTGTAAATATCCTATTCCATTAGTTGTTCAAACCAAACCCCAGTCTTCCTCTGACAAATCCCTCAACAAGAAAAAGGTTGCACAGGTGGAATGACAAATAATTGATTTGTGTGTTGATCTTTTATGGGTCTAGAGAGATCGACTTCATCACAGGTCAGGAGAGCAGACTCCAGGTCACCAGGTGTGACGGGCGGAAATGGGCCTACAGTCTGTTTCAAAGACCCCACACGTCTGTCAGAGAACGCAGTCTCTTTCAGAGACCTGCACGGGAGATTACATTCCACCATGACAGATACAAACGGGTGGTGATTTCAATGTGCTACCTCTATTACCGCCTGTGGTTGCCATGTTGGAGGAGTAGCAGTGTGAAGAAGTCCAGGGTTTAAGCCTGACTGCCCTAGCAACTGTACAGTATACTGTATGTCAGAATGGCAGTTCAATGATCCGGCTTTTAGCCTAGAAGCAAAGGCCATGTACGATTTGAAATGGTAGGGGATGCAAAACCAGCCGAGAACTTGGAAGCGAGTGGGGGGACAGGGACCTTTTGATGGATGGGATATTACTCTTGTAGCAGGATTCTGGATGCCGTGGCCTGATTGCAGAGGGTGGTAACTCTGCCAAAGGAGCATCGCAGTCTAAACGTCGTCAAGCTACAGACGGGGCTCTGAATTTTTGCATAGAGGGACAGCTGAATCTCAAGGTTCCCCCCCAAGTTATCTTGGCAAAAAATGAAACCTGATGGACTAGCCTATTTCTTTAATGTACTTTGTACCCCAAAGCCAAGCAGCCAGCCTTTTCTGCGAAGTTGACATGAGCAAGGAATGTAAAAGTAGTGACGCCCTGGGAAAAATAAAATGGGGGACTACTTTGGGGGGAAATAGTTCCTGGATATGGATATGAGCTAGCCTGCCATGTTGGCAGGAAAGGATTACTGATTTTCAAGGTTTAGCTGAATGTTCTTGGCAATCAGAGCGATGTGGTAGATTTGTGATGGTAATGGAAAGGTGTGGGGTGGATTCTTTCAGGAAGGAATAGCTAAATTTTACCAAGATTGAACTGCAGCCCTTGTTACGTGTGTGTGTGTGTGTGTGTATGTGTGTGTGTGTGTGTGTGTGTGTGTGTGTGTGTGTGTGTGTGTGTGTGTGTGTGTGTGTGTGTGTGTGTGTGTGTGTAAGTGTGTAAGTGTGTGTGTGTGTGTGTGGGGGTGGGTGTGTCTGTGTGTGTGTGTCTGCTGTGCGTGTGTGTGTGTGAGTGTGTGTGTATCATCCACATAGCAGTGAGCGGAGAGACCTGTGACCAGATTACAAAACACAGAGAGATGCTGAAATGATTTATTCAGAGAGAGGGATTGAGGAGAAAAGGCAAAGGAGTTGGTAGTCAACGGTCTCCTATGCAAAATGACAGGAGTGGCAGAACAAGAAGGCCAGAGTAGAGTTCTACAAGGAAGGACATCCGTTTAGGGGCAGACGAAAAGCAAGTTTAGAGGGGTTGAAGTGGGAGGGATGGAGTATGATCGGTTAACAAATTGTATTTTAAACTCCCTCCTCATCCTCATCTTCAAACCGCTTATCCGGGGATGGGTCGCGGGGACAGCATCTCCAGCATTGACACATTGACCGGTTTTGACGGGGGGATCCCGAGGCGTTCCCCGGCCAGAGTGGAGATATAATCCACTCTTAACAAATTTACAACAAACAGTACAACCACTAGTCTTTTTTATCCAATGCGTTGGGGATCTAGCCCTATACCTTACGGCCCATCCTTCACCGTTATTATCCACCCCCCTCCAATCCTGACTTTCACAGACCTAATCAGTGCAGAAGAAGATCACACATCGCTCGGTAGAGCTATCTCATGAACTCGATACCCGTTATGTTTATATCCTGTTTTTACGGTTTGTACTTGGCTAAAATCAGAAAACTGTTTAATTTGGCTTCATGCTTGGCTGTGTTGGGAACATGATGCTGGATGCTTCCTACAGGGAGGTAGAGAGGCTCCGACTGCCTGGCTCGGGGAGATGGTAGCGGCTCAGTGGCATGTTAGCCTGGATAATTAATGGTTGGACAAAGGAGATGGGAATTTAATAAGCTGACTTTTGAGTCGATCGTCAATGCCCAGTGCGGCATGGAGAGAAAATGGGGTTTCTAATGATGTCCCTGACCGATAGGCTTGCTGGTTTAAAACAACAAGGGGGATTTCAATTTGGCAGTTTGTATTCCCTTTTCCTTGTGTTTGAACTGCCAATTGTTATTTCAGACTTTTGTAGTACAAAATGTTGACTATAGCCAATCCATCTGTTTCCCATTTAGTCATTTGGTAAAAAATGTTTCATCCAAGGTGACATGTCACTGCATCACTTAATGTCTTGTCGAAATGTCACTTATGAGCCGGTGAGGGGAGGGCTGGCTCTGTCTTTCCTTTTACCTTTCGGTTTACCGGGGAGAGAGAGAGGGAGAGCAAGTAAAGGACAGCCGCTCTTTGTCAAACTCTCACAATCGGGCCGACAGGAGTTTTAAGGTTGTTTGTGAATGCGCCTGATGTCTTTGAGCAAGATATGGCGCCTGGCTTTGGGGACTCCCGGTCATCACTGCCTATTGGATGCAAAGTGTGAAATGGGCTTTGAATCCGTTATCCCGACAGAATAGCTGAATTATTGATGGCAGCTTGGGAATCCCATGAAAGAGGACATCTTATCGGCTTAGCGCAACCCTCCGAAATTAATAAAGTCATTATTATGGTGTTAGCCTTTAAAAGTGTTAGCCACTACAATAGCCTGAAAGACATGCATGGAAATGAAAGGTTTTTAGTCATACCATGGGACAGGCAATAGGCTAGGGGGCACTTGACATTAATTAGCCCATCTTTCTCATCTAAATTAAAGATCTAAATTAGAAGTATTATATTATATCTATTCATGAAAAGATTTAGGCCAAACAATAGGGCCATGATAACCACGGAAGTGTACAAAACAATTTAACAAAAAAAACATTCAATTACATATGTGTAATTCACAATAAAGAATCTCCACATAAAACCGAATCTTTCCTTTTTCCTCCTCGTTGACTACCATAGTATAACGCAATTATACAAATGAAGCAATGAAGATATTATGTATGAAACGTTAATAACAAAAGTATATCAATGTGAATATGTAATACCGGTATTCATACCGGTATTACCAGTATGAATACTGGTTATACATTATTAAAGCAAATAGAGAGTAGACCTGAATATCTTCTTAAAGTGGAGTCCCAGGGGAGGGCATTTTGTTTTGTCGTCTCATCCCGTCTTTAGGAGGGCGTTCACGGCCGTCCCGGAGGTGCTCTGTGTTTTCTGGTATAAAAGTAGCGCACCGAACTCTGAGTTCATTAGGAGTCAGTGCTGCTCCTGAGTTCCTACCGAGACAGCCTTGATCGGGGCACGTTCATCCACTCACAAGATGACGTAACCAGTGACCTTGCAAATACTCCTAAAATGAGGGTAGTCATCGTCATCGTTGTGTGTGTTTGTGTGTGTGTGTGTGTGTGTGTGTGTGTGCGTGTGTGTCTGTGTGTGTGCGTGTGTGTGTTAGTGTTTGTGGGGGGAGTAAGCATGTTCTTCACATGTTTAAATGGGTTCATCCTACTAAAGTAATGCATGTTCAGATTCATTAAAGAAAATGCGATACCCAGGCTAAATAAAACTATGCGTACACAAGCATTCATTCACATGTGCATTTGACCTTCACTAAACTCCTCCGTAACTCCAGGATCTCCTTGCCGACCGGGGGCCAAAGCTAAGCTAAATATAACCCACCACAAGACAAATGGAAAACGACAACTACGAAGTAGTCAAATCCCCAAAGAGGCTGGGTGGATTCCTTCACGTTGGGGGTCTTCGGTGTCTCATCTCGGCTCCAGTAGAAGGTGATGCCTCTCCTCGCTGCGGTCCATACATGTTGCAGCGGGAGGCGTCAGATCTGCCGGCTGCGCCTCTGGTTCCCGTTCATCCCCCTGCAGATGATGCTGTCCCTGGGCTGATGGATGGCTTCATCACCCCTGGCTAGGAGCTCCAGGGTGGAGACAAAGCACCAGGCCTCCTCTGTTCTAAACGGTTTCCATGATGATGATGATGATCGATATGTTTGTATTGCATACAAATTGAACTCGTTCGTAGATTCCCGTAGATTCAAACACACTGATCGTACATATTTATGAATGGAATGAAATATGTCTCTTTTGTAAATCAAAAGGTGTCAAATCATTTTTTTATTAAAGACACAATCCCCTCGAATGCACACGTGTTGACCACTGAAGAGGAGAATAAGGTCATCTTTATAGATGAGAGAACCTCAGATGGCTCATTACCAAGCTGTCATGCCTCATAGGCATATGGTTCAATACGAGTTCAAGGCTCACAGTGGTCCGAATTTGAAGTATAACTGGCTACAAAAGAATGTACAGAAGTAAAAAATATCTATTTATCAGTTGCAAGGGAAGAGTCTCATGTTTATAGTGTAGTGGCTAGTGTGTTCGACTGCCAGTGTAAAGGTGCTGAGTTTTATTTCCAATGTCTCGTAGGTCATCTACTGTCATCCATATTAGTAATCCGTTCCTTTAATCCATTTAAAATATTGTTTTTATGCAAAATATATGAAGTAGCTTGCTCGAGATGCAACATAAAAATTGCCTCATTAAAAGGTTTCACATTGAGCCTTTTAGGACATCCCACCTTTAAACAACATGGTTAAAGGTCACTCATATATGAACATAGTTACACCAGAAACTGTTAATTCAGTTTGTTCTGATTCTGCAATTTGCTCTGAATCACAAAATTAATGCCTTTGATAATTATCTCCGTTGTTGGAACGACCTCCACAAATGACCAAAAATATCTCTTTCGATTTTCCTTTCAACCTGATGGATAAATTGATGTTATCAAATTATAGTTCAGCTCACACAAAATAAAAATAAGACAATCTCTGTCGCCCCTGACGCAATGTATTTCTCCATACAAACCTGCAATCTCCGCTGGCTTGTCCTTGATTATTGTAGGTTTTCACCTAATAACCGGGTGGTGATATTGCAACAAATGGGAAAATCTCAATTTTTTGCGCAGCTGGGGCTTTTGATTGATATAAATGTGTAGGTAGCAGACGCAAGCAGTGTAATTTCCACTCCCGTCTGTGTTGGGGAGCCACTTTCAATCACAGCCTCCAACCAACCTACATTCATCTCCATAGCCGACACCGATGTGACAGGTCTGCCCTGGTCGTGGCTCTATTTACAAGCACCCCACTGGGTAAAAAAAACACATACACTGGTATTATTATGATAACAATGAATTATAAGGAAACTTACACTCTGCATATTCATGGCTGGTGTTTTTGCCGTAACAATTTTTTCTTGTTTAATTGACGCATAGCAGGCAGACAGCCCCCCTCCATGATAGGTTTACCCCGGTGGGTTAAAAGGGGGAATATTCAACACTACATCTTGGTTTATGTTACAGACACGGTGTTAATCACAACATGTAGATATACAAGGCATTAAGCACATACGATTTACTGCTTTCGATGCATCAGGACCGCTGTATATGTGTGCATTCTTTCAACAATCAATATGTTCCCTTGCTGTGGTATCTTCAAGATGCAAGTGAAAAAATACCACGGGTTGAGTGTAAATTCTTTCGGAGGCAACACCATTACGTGCTTACGTCCTAAATATGTTTACTTGAGCGGAAGATGGATTGTCCCAAACTCCAACCAGAATGAATAAAACACAGATGGATTCAATTCAATGAGATAGTAAGTTAATGTGTGTTGAGCATGTGGACCCCTGCTTTGGTGATGGGTCATGTGTTATCAGTATAGACAGCGATGCAACGTACCGGGGGAGCTGGGACAGCAAGAGGACGTGGCTCCACACTCGATTGAGACAACGCCAAGGTTATCCCTAAACCAGAGGCACTAGAGGCAACGAACCAATCTGATGTCAACAGAAAGATGAAGGATTGGGGCCACCAGTGGGCACAGAGTCGAGGTTCCTTTCAAATGACTTAACTTTCTCAAAAAACATTCAACATCAAAATATCTCGGATTCGGCAATTGGGAAGGCACTGGAAACATGAAAGCTCAGTCTATTAGCGAATGTCCCTACCTTGCCAGATGGCTTCTTATCCTGATGGCCCTTCTTCGAATGCCTACAACTCACCAGCTCACGAGAGCACACTTGGTCTCAGGCTGGAGGGCCAAGCGTCGGAGCAGAATGGCCTTCTCAGACTGAAGCAGTCATCCCCAGTTTGGCATTTGCTGGGCCTCTCAATGGGCGGACTGAGGATACACATGCGGGCTGCGTGTCGTGTGGGCATGGCTGTGAATGTTTCGGCGGTGGCAGTGGGCCACGGCAGAGAGGAGTCATCTACGCCAGGCTGGCACTTGCTAAGAACGACACTCATTCGTGCACGTTCACTTTAGCAAACACACACACAAACATACATATGCATTTGGGGTTGATTTCAAAACCGAAACACACACACACACACACATTCATAAACACAAGCATTCACAAATAGACACACAAACGTAACTTCATAAATGCATGCTAAAATGGATAATTTCACACATAAATCTGCCTCGTTCTTTCATGGTTCGTTCTCCACCCGGGACCCCCACCATCATTGTAAAAACCAAGTCTATTAACTTGCTGATATGTTAATCTTCCAATAATCATATACACCCCCCCATGGCGTTGCGTTTGGTTAAAGTTGTAGGCTAATGTTGTGTTGATTGATGACTGACTTCCACGATCGTTTGAGAATGAGAACGAGGGAGGAGCTGAGTCTGACTGACTCAGCTGAGAACCGTGCATTCCATGATTCGATTCACCGCTACCGGAAACTCGACTGAACGAACAAACTAACTAACGATTCTGAACGATTCTTGTTGGCGAACCGACCGACGTGAACTGTATCAAGGAAAATAATCATTCAATCCATCACTCACACACACACACACACACACACACACACACACACACACACACACACACACACACACACACACACACACACACACACACACACACACACACACACACACACACACACACACACACACACACACACACACACACACACACACACACACCAAACCTTGACACTGCCTCTCTATGGCGCTCTGTCTCTCTCTCTTTCTCTCCCTCGCTCTCTCTCGATCCCACACAGGCACAGACAAACACTTGAACACAGTACTCTGAGACTCAGCAGTGTTTGGGGTGCTATCATAGAGGGGGGGATTAGCCATGAAGGACAACTCATTTCAGCGGGCCGGTGTAAGAGAGCTGCGTAACGACGTTTTCAGATCAAACCCACGGTGGTTGCTGACAGCACGAGGACGAGAGAAAAGAGTCCGGTCAACCCGTTACCCGGGTGATGTGAATATGCCACAGAACGAACCCATGAGCTTTGAATGAGCTCCAATGTTATACGTCCAAAAGCAGCCAAAACAACTCACTATTTCAGTGGCATCTGGTGATCTTCCTATTGGGAAGATGATTTATAGTATACATTAACATATTTGCGAACTTCCTCAACTAGTCTATAATAAATTAACGCATAAATCGTAGACGGAAAGACCAATCTGGCCGTTACTCACCCTGACATGCTGTTCATTTATCGCGGCGCGCTGCAGGTAACTCAGGGACCCGGCATCTGTGGGCGTGTGTTTGGGACCGAGGGCCCTGCCGCCGTAGGGGCCCACACAGAAGTGTAATTAACCCATGTCTGTTTTAGTGTTGAGGCGTGTCCTAATAAAAGGCTTTTTGTATTGCGGCAATACTCATCAATGCTTTATTCTCTGTTTAGAGTGGAGCATTTTCAAGGGTACCTTTAAGCAGCCAATGGGAGCTTTGTTTAAGAAAAAGCATTCTGTCCGTTTTGTCGTCACCACAATAGTTTGGATTTGTTTAGTTACCAAAATATTTGCAAACAAGTCATCACAACAGCCCAGCTGGTCCAAACAACATCCTACTACAAGTTAAAATCAAAGGTTGGCCCAAGGAACAATTTTGCCATTGGAAAGAAATTGCAGTGGTCATACATTATTCATTGCATATGGTCAACATCAAGAGCTAGGTCCTCAGTTTCTGAGTTTAAATAACGTACGCTCTCCACAGGCTTCTGTTCTTAGAGAGCATATAGGTGATATCATCTATATAGTGGGTCAGAGCTTGCAGTATCGACAGAAACACAATCTCAGGGAGGAAGAGAGTATGAGGGAGAGAGATTGAGAGAGAGAGAGAGAGAGAGAGAGAGAGAGAGAGAGAGAGAGAGAGAGAGAGAGAGAGAGAGAGAGAGAGAGAGAGAGAGAGAGAGAGAGAGAGAGAGAGATAAAAGAGAAGTGAACGAAAAAAACAAAATGAAAAAGAGACATTTGGGATTCTACTATGGATTTTTGTTTGTTTGTTTTTTTGAGTTTCTCAACAAATAGCTGCTTTCGGGATATCTACCAGGCTAGATCTTTCCCTCTGTTCAACCCGTTGTGATGTTTCGAGTACATGCAGCTTGGTGTGTTTTGTCCTACCCACAGCGTTGTCATGGTAACCAATGCTTCCGCTTGCCCCTGTGCCCGGGTGAGTGGGTGGTCTTTATGTGACCTATGGGCCTAGATTCATTCAAACATATGAATCACTTCATTTCTGTCTCCGGTGGGGAAATCAGAATTATAGTGTCGGCCACAGTGACCATATTGCGTTGACACACCTTGACAGGTGTATATTTTGGCCCTTAAGACAAGGACACGAATGTCTGACAGAAACCTGCTGCGTTAAATGACTCATCGTGAAGTCGGGGCATGCAGCCTACAGTCAGGTTTGTAAATGGACAAGATGGATTGTATTTACCAAAGCCTTGACCCTGCAGGACATGCTTGGGAAAGATGGCTGTAAAACTGGAAAACCAACAATGGTAACCGAATGTAACTCATTTGAAATAAATCAATAGAATGAAATGAAAGAAGAATTCAGTTTGATGACACACCCCAAACTCTGTATGACGACAAGACAATGTATTGGTTTGATTTTAAAGCATTAGCAAGCACTAGTTTGACCTGAGGCAGGGTCAGGGTATACGACAAACATGTGATATTGCTCTGCGGGCCTTCTGCGAAAGTAACGACTCATAATATGACCACAGGACCGCAATATCAACCACCCCTTCCTAGGCTGCGATAATGTATCATTAAAATACTGCATCAAAGTGCCTAGTGATGAACTGTGACAAGTGGGGCAGAAAGGAACAGTGCGACAAAGAGATATAACGATAAACTGAACTTAATTTCGCAGTACATAAAGCTAGCGTTGACTAGTCTTTTTGCTGGCTGAACACTAAAAGTCAAAGGCCCTGGACGACATTGTGCAATTATTGACAATTAAATCACAAATATCGTAAACAGCTTATCTGCAGCTAATCGTAAATAAGCACCATTTGATCCACATCATGGATTAGTATGCTCCAAAGTCACTCCGAAAAGAAACAAGACATCGCCCTTGCTCTAAACTTTTCCAATTTAAACTTTCTTGTCGTGTATTAAGCTGAGTTGCTCTGTCCATGATCATTGTTGTGAAAAAGCAATGTTTCTCAGTGTGTCTTTATTCATGGGTAAATAAATGCATCAACAACAGCCATGTACAAACCAAGCTGTTAGGAGACTCTATAGGAGTAGAGGGAAATCTGAAACAAATTTGGTGGGGACTGAATAATCTTCCTAAATAGCTTGTTAGAATGTGTTCTTTAGGGAGTTGCTGAATACAACTAGGGTCATATGGTTGTGTTGTTGTTTATCCGATACTGGACCACCCGTATATATCCTAGATCTGATACAGCAGTAGATCATTTGCTGATCATGCCATGGGTGTCATCCAATCACAGGCTTCCTCATGTGCATCAGTAGTACGTACAGCGCAAATACGCCAATTACTTACGAAAAACCTACGGTCATTTCTGGTGTTCCACTGTGTACACACAACACGGTACCCCTACCGCCGTGGCACACTGACCGTCCCCCGATCGTCCCTTACCATCCCTTATTTGATAGAGAGAAAGTTGATAACCCAAAATACAACATATAAAGTGTTTAATCAGTGGACTTTGCAGAATTGAAACGAAAAATCACAGTGTTGAAACTTGCAAATTCACCACTGGTTTGTCCTCAAGATATTAGTCTATAACCAGCTTTTCGAATTTGTTTTATTTGAGTGTCTACTTCAATGATAGTGATAGTGGCGTTTGCTTGTAGTGAAATACGGCACTTCAAACTATATCCTTTGGATTGGGGGATGCGGTGTCCTCAACAGACACCGCTTAATGCAGCCTCTCCAGACCTAAAAAGCAATGTTATTATTGTCCGTCTGCGCGATGCCACTATTTTCAGCTAAAACACGGTTTCCTCCTTGACAAAAATCACTAGCCCAATATTCCTCCCTCCAGGTAAATACTAGCGAGAGACAGCCACACAATTTATTCTTTAAACTTAAAAATAGTATTGACCGTCTCGGGGTAGCTAACACAACAGGCTACCTTGGTAACCACGATATCACTACCTTCCACTCCCTAGGGATAAAAACGTCTCCTAAACCCCCCCCATCACCACCATCGAGTCCCATCCATCTCTTCTGCCTTGTCAAAGCCCTCATGGGGGGAGTGATGGAGGGGGGCAGGGATGGAGACAGAAGTGGTGTTTTAGTGGGAGAAGGTTCTTCCCAATGTGGGGCAGGATACCGACAGCTATACCATAACATCCAGCCTCGGTCTCAAGCCACGACTGGGAGCCCCTAAGTGGAAAGCGATTGAGATTTAGTGGCTCCTTTATGATATGTCTACAGGAAGCACCTGACTCGACGATTGAATTGAGGGCATAGAAAAACAAGATCCGAACGTCGGGATCCCGACATTAGTCACACGTGCCGGGCGTGTTTTCAGCTGTCGGACGATCGCTTTCAAAAACCGTAACGCAAAGACATAGAAACCTCGAGTGAAAAAGTGTGTTTTAACGACTTTTTAGCGCATGCCTCATTTAAATAGAGATAGAAGAGGAGGAGGAGGTGGAAGAGGACTTCATGGATGTTTTTGTGTGTGTGTTTGTGAGAGAGAGTGTGCATGTGTGACGACGTGTGTGTGTAAGCTGGTGCTTCAACGGATAAGATTGAGTGAGTTAATCAAGACGTCGTCGAGAGTCACATATCTTCGGGGCTCTGTGTCTGCGCTCATGTAAGAGGAAGTCAAACCAACCACTTCCTGCTCCTCCTCCTCTGCTGGCACACAGACGAGGGGATGACGACACAAACCGAAATCGAGATCTATACGCAAAAGCTCCCCTCTGACTCAAAACATAGATATTTACATATTAGCCAGACTTTTCTCTTGTTGGGTTAGATAAGATACTACTATATTGATCCCAGATGGGAAAATTAGGACATGATATGAAATAATATCATAAATATTTACGATGAAGCTATGGCACATGCACGTACATTTCAGCAAGCAGCAGACATATAAATCAACCATAATACAAGGGAAAGTGAAAGTAAAATTACTTTTTTTCCCTTACATGCGCACAGAGACCTTCTATATGTTATGGGAGGATGTGATTGACAGCCGTGTGCTCTAGCGGTGCCCTATTAAGTTACCCTAAAGGATAGAGCAGCTCCGGCTCCATGGAAATTACCTGGTTGCCTAGCAATCTGCCGGCTTCACACGGTCCAATCAGCAGCCAGCACCTTGTCTAGGCCGCCGTGACAACATGCCCTGACTGAACTCCTCCCTCACACACATAAACCCCCACACACACACACATACACTCACGCACATCTGCTTAACATACACATACATAGACACAACTAGACACACAAATAAACTCAGAACCACTAACACACAAATACGCACACACACACACACACACACACACACACACACACACACACACACACACACACACACACACACACACACACACACACACACACACACACACACACACACACACACACACACACACACACACACACACACACACACACACACACACACACACACATCGACCTGCAGCTGGCTGCGACCAGATTGATTCCTCCCTGTCTGGCTGCTCCACTGGGTGAGGCCAGGTGTTGTGATTGGACTTGTCCATAATGAATTCTTGGTGGCAGGGCGCTGACGACGTCCTAAGCGACTGTAGAGGGGTGAGAATTCGCTCCTCAATGTCCCGGTTTCAGAACAACAGGGTATAACGGGTTACTGCTACACCAGAGACTTGACTAGTCAGAGTACAGGTAGTGGATGAGGTGTCCTATCCACACCCACGCACATGCGCACACACAAAGTCAAACACGCACTTTGTCAAATGCTTTGGTTGTCTTGAAAGTCACTTTTATAAATGTAATGTATGATCATAATTAGTAGTAGTGTGTTAATTGCAGAACAGAGCAGTGTTTCTGCTGCTTTCACAGCCATCAAGGTCATTATCATGACACTTGTAAATACATCTCCGGGTCATTCATGAATTGAGTATTGTTGACATTTGTCATTACGCTGGAGTCAAACAATTCATTCACTGTGGGACTTTGCAATGGGGCTACTTCTATGGTACAGCAGGGCACTCCGCCACGGGTGTGTTTTGCATAACACTTTCATGTCAAACACAATCGCCCCCCTGACCCCCAACTGTTTGATATTGGTGAGATGAAGGACTCTTGTTTGGTGCTGTGCCATATGGAGTGTAGCTAGCATAAAGACAGACGCAGAAAAGGGGCAGTGCTTCTGCCCCTTTCCGCTCACCTCTCTGCTATTTGGTTAAGGGTGAAAAGTGTATTGTTGTGACACATCCTTGGCTGAGTTTACGCCGTGTGGAGTGTGAGTTTACTGGATACCACTTCTCTTTTTATTTTTCAGTGTGATAGTTTGACTTGCGAGGGAGGGTCGCTGGAGGATCAGGGTGGAGGGTAATGGTTCATTAGATATTAAACGTAGATATTAAACCTAGTTATTAGACGTTGCATATCCAGATTCTCCCGTGACAGTGGATTAGAGCTAATCTGTTTTTCAATCAGGGAATCGCATCAATACAGTGTCAGAAATCTGGTCGCAAAATGGGTGTTTGCTATCCGTAGTCAGCCCCTAAATAAGCCCACAGTTCACATCCGAGGAAGAAATGTGTGAAGACTATTATTCAAAGTGACTCGACAGCAGCGAAGTGGTGTTTGCTAACATATGCTAATCAAACCCCCGTCAGTGGAACTACGCTTGACTTGAATTAATCTGAGTTGGAATTAAAGTTGATCGTGGAAAGCCTGGGATACAAAAGAACAACAGTCTCCCCCTGCTTACGCAGTCTGATCACACCGCCCTGCAAATCATGCTGCTTATTATCCCTGAACGCAGTATCGCGTCGCTTAATCAGACTGAACCATGTGCGCGCACTCTCTCCCTGCGACCGAGCAGCCCGTTGAGGTATGTGACAGCTAGACAACCTCATCTTATGCTCTCTCTCGCTTTATATTTATTTGGGTTTGCACTGCATGCGTGACAGGCTGACTTCCCCGACCCCCTTTCCCTTGCTCTGCTTGATTTTGTTTTATCCCTCAAATTCTGTTTACTCCTCCTGGTGTTGGTGTCCTAACCTTTTTTTCCCGTGGTAACCTTTATTAAGCTATGGAATGCTACACCCATGCGCTGTATCGTTTCTGAAAGTGAGTTCCTTACCTTAACGCTATGAAGCATGATTAAAGTAATGATCTATTTCTATATATAACACAGGTCTGTTAAGTCTCTATCTATCGTCAAATGAGGCAACAAAATGGTGATTGATCCTATGGCCCACTGAAGAAATCCCTTGCATTTTCAGTATTATGAATGTCGGCGTCGATATTCCCAGGATCAATCCCAAACAGTACAGCTAGTGATACGTTTTTCATTACCCAGCAGTGGTTGCACCGTCATAGATGGTAGGCTAATGCAAGAGTCTCTGCTAAAGGTGCAAGTAAACCGACTTCCAACTGACTGACTTCACACACTGTTTGGATCCCTGGGAAGTGAGGTACAGGAACACACCTGCCATAACCACTGATCGCCATAGGTGGCACCACAAACGAACCAAATGTAACACTTCGAGATTCCCACTTTCAGCTTACATTTTTTTTGGTGTAATAAAAGACAACTATTGATATGGTGAAGATGATTAATCAGTAGTAGCTGTAGAGTGTTTGACACTTGATGCATCGATCGAGCTCCAAGGAAAGACAAATCGGCGCCAGTGTAACTCATTATTCAACCAATTTGTTTTTCTTATCCTGATGAATTGCTCTAAAACACCAACTTCATCATCTCTTTTACTGAAACGAAATACCTGGATGCTACGGAGTCCTTTGGATATTGTGTATTAAAGACTATCAATCAATTTAACTAGAATTACACTTGCTGTGTTGTGTATGCCCACACTACTTTTCCGCTTCACCAAATATGCAGCTGTCGGCGACAAAAAAAACCTGATACTGAATTTATTTAGCAAATTGGTGACAACACAGTTTGACAGCATACAACAAAAATGCGGGGAAAGGGGCTTCATTACAATAATCCCAAAGGATGTGAGCCTCCTCACTTTTGCATATTCCTCCTTTAGTAATTTGACTTGCTAAAATGTAACGGTCTATTCCGAGCACAGAGCTGCAGTGTGTCCGGGATGAATGAACGATTACAGCTCAGCGCTTTTCCGCTGGCAAGCCGCACTCCCTAATGATCGTCCCCTGAACTTTACATATGCCAATTTTAGCATCATTAGCATTATACGCGTGCATTTCACACCCTCCCCATTGTTCTCTGGATGTTTTGTTTTCTAGATTGACCAATGTATTCCAACGAGAGAAAAAAACACTAAATCGTTGTGTTTGTACAAATTTGGAAATTGTCTTGGTTTAGGAGGAGTCCCCTTGGTATGAAGTAGATCCGTGCAACAATGGTGAGCTTCCCACCGGAAAGAAACGGCAGTAAAATATATCTGATTACTCTACAACTATAATCGTAATTGTAATTTACTAACTTTAGAATTATCTGAGACATGGGCTTTCAGCGCTCAGGATATTACAATTATGCTCTGGACCCAGACTACCCAGAAGCACTGGGTCTTTTTTTAAATGAAATAACTGCTTCAGTTTCAGACACTGCCATGAGCTCCTTGAATGTGTCTATGCTGGCAAAGAGAGCGACCTCCAACTTACAACAGTCGTTCAAACTATTGAAACAGAAAATGTGCGTTGGATTTGACGACGCTCCCAGGGCCATTGTCGCCAAATGCCTTCTTGGGTAGTAACTTACTTTATGACTCTATTCGTCACATCAGACAGAAATAGTTATGGCTTTTGCATTTAAAAAATGCATCCTTATAGAGGTTCACAGACTACAAAACCCAGTCGGTTATTTCAACATTGTCTCTTCCATTCAATCACTTGTCCTACTTTCTCAGTGTCATTTCATTCTGATACACACCCACAAAACTTCAAATGAGCAGATGGACTTTTATGTTCCTGGGTGTGATACTACAACCAAAACAACAACAACAACAACTTTGTTCAAGTACTTTCTCCGCTGAAGAGTTCCTGAGCAACAGCAACAAAACACCAAACCGAGGACCCCATCAGACCGGGGTGCAGCTGGCTCCTCTCATAGACGGATAATAGCATAACACACAGGGATTTAAGCTGAACACACACACACCCCTTGGCTCCCCCATGTTACGGTATCAGCAAGCTATTCTGCAGAGCCGTGCCAAAGTGCTCTTTGGCCGCCTATCTCTGTGTGAAGACTCTGAAAGGTAACATCCACTTAACCCCCGAGGACCGCGTCACACTCTCCACACGCCTTCCAACGAGCCCAGAGTGGAGGAGGGCTCGCCACGTCGTGACTGCAGCCCAGAGAGGGAGGGAGGGAGAGGAGGAGATCTCCTCCCTCACTCCCCCACTAAGACTAAAAACAGAAGTTGAAAAGAGAGAAAATAGAAAGATGAAAAGTGGGACAGAGGTACACTTTAGGGTGCTAGTGGGGGTCTAGGGTCTACTGGTTAGGGTGTTGGTCTCCCAGCCACGAGGGTAAGGATTCAGAGTTTGTACTGACCGACAATGTCGGTCGTCTGCCTATAGGCATCCTGGGGTAGGAATGTAAACCAATACTTGCTCATCATTGATGATGTGTATCGAACGTCATTGATCGTTCTCAATACATTATGAAGCATCACTTCAGACAGAAACTCCGGCTCACAAAGACTACATGGTGGAACGAACAATAAAATATGATAATAGAAATCTAAATCTCAAAAGGTCAAAATGGGGTTTGTTTCATCCTACGTTCAGGGCAGCATCTGGAGGACAATACAGATGGGATTTAGTAAATGGGAACGTACCCCTACCATCCTACTCAATTTCTCAGCTATTCTTGCTTTTCAGACCACCTCCATCTTCTTAGCAAAGACTAACAAGTGAAACAGAAAAATAGAATATGCTAATATGATTCAAATCCGAGCGCAAGTGCGGCAGGGATTTTAAAATTGATCATTCAGTTGATGTCTGCATTCCAGCAATATGGTGGTGCTTTAGTTTTAACGGATGTGTTATTCCTGGAAGAGATGGTGCTGAGGTGCATGCTGTGTACCACTGAGCATGTGCCTGTCCCGCTGGAGGTGGTGTCCTCTCCTGCCTCGTCTGCAGCTCCCTGTGTGGCTGCACGTGTGATGGGGCTTACTAAAAAATAGGTTTCTATCAAACGCTGCCTGACGTTTTTTATTTATTTATGATTCCTTTTTTTTCAAAGCTGCCTCCAGTCTGTGGCTTCACAACAATTTATAGGCAGATTTATGCAAGTCAGCTCGATGATAAACTTTGAGCAAACTTTTGGTTTTACCAGAGGTTTGCTGCATAATATTAGCCGTCAATAAATTCAGGTCAAGGTGGAATCGTTAACCGTTTGGTTTGAGGCACACATGACACAAAGTAAGCTGCTGCTACGGTGAACCTTGTGATCTTAGCTGTTAGAAACAACATTTCTATCAGAAAGACATGTCTGGTGAGTCCCTGCTTGTGCCCCTGGGTGTGAGTGTGTGAGTATTTTTCGTTTTTTATTATATTCTATTATTAGTATTATCTGTTGTTTACAGCACACACGCACGCCCGCACGCACACACATTTGTATCCTTTGTCCATAAATTCAGTCCAATTTGATGACGAACAAGCACAGCATGAACTGATGTTGAGATGATTAAAAGGAGAAAAGGGGAGAAAGTAAACAAGGGAAAGAGCAAAGTCTGAGTCACACAACAAAGTGCTCCACCATATGCTTGCTTTTGAATCAGCAGCTGCCCCCAATTCCACATTGTGGTAACTGTGTTCAGGCCCTAGTTTGATGCTATGCTAATTGGTGTTTTGCAGCAAGAAAAATTGGTTAGGAAGGACGTGAGCCACATAGGAAAGATGGAGAGAGCGAGAGAGAGCGAGAAAGACATGGGAGAGACATGGGAGTCTGCGGAGGCCACGAGTAAACAAGCACCAGCAACAACAATCAGTGAGAGATTGAACCTGCAGAAATTACTTCGGAGCGTGGCGCGAGGACCGTGCCCTCTTTCTGAAACAGGAGAGGCCGCGGCCGCTGGGCCCCGTAATGGCGGCAGACAGCTTCTGATCACGACTCTAATCTCTGGGAGTGATTGACCCCGGGGTCAAACTGTAGCCGTCACTCCATCAGGGACCACTTGGGAGTTCTGCCGCACTGTAGATATGGGGGCGGGGGGGGGGGGGGGGGGGGGGGTGCGGCCTCGTTACCAGGGGAGCCAGCTGCCGTTAATCGCCCGTGAGACAGACAGGTGACAGGTGATGCCGAGAGCGCGGCAACACATGAATTGGAAATGTGGTATTGGCACAGAGAACATCGATTTAACACGCTGTCACACCCGGACGCACAAACAGACGCACACACATGAACGCGTATGGGCGCAGAGGCGCACATGCGCTGCAAACACACACCACATCAAGACGCAGAGGCATACACAAAAATACATAAGATGCAAAAACACACCCACAAATTTGGAGATTAGCATTTTAAGGACTTGTCTAGGCGGATTAAAGTTTTTTTTTACCAAAGACAACTTTTCCCAAAAAATGTGTAAACATGGATTATCTGCCACCCATGTGTAAGTAGTTTAATTTCAGCATGACTGTGGACGGTAATAACCTCCAAATATAAATCTATTAATTCACGCTTCACACCTCAAACACACCTACTACGTGCCAAATCCTCTGAACTCATGACAGTTAACTCACTGGTACAGCCAAAAACATGAAGGTTCAGAAGTACAGAGTCCTTGCAAAGAGACTATGAACTATTGGGTTTTATCCACATATAGATGAGTGCAGCTAGAATGTAGTTTCATTAAAGATATGTCCAGCATAAGGTTAAAAATAGTATCTAAGGACAGTATCTAAGAAGAAACCAGTTATTAAATATGAATGTATTCTTTCCAAATGACTAACTCTCTCCACTCTTCTAGTTCTTTGGACTTAATGATTTGGCCAGCCTGAACCCTATATATTCTGATATGGCTCAGATACACAGCAAATTTAGCCAGCCCTTTTTTATCTTAAACCGGATTAGCTGTTCAGCAGATGGTATCAAAGGTCACTTCGAACCTGTGTGGCTTTAGTGTCTTATTCCTTAACCCTGATGGCATCTGTGTATGAAATTATAGAAAGGCTGTTCTGGGTCATAAATAACATCCCCTCGAGGCCTTTGAGATTTATTTAATCAGCTCACAGAACGGGAGGACAGAACGTGACAGAGAACGGGACGATAGGTCAGAGGTAGGTCAGAGCACGGGAGGACAGAACGTGACCGAGAACGGGATGACAGGTCAGAGGTAGGTCAGAGAACAGGAGGTGGATACCTGACCGCGGGGGCTAGCATAACACAACATGTTAGCACTGAATTATGACTGTGTTCCAGGTTGAAACATTGATGGGTTGGGGAGTGGGGGGGACAGGAATCTTCATGCTCTATGTTCATCCTTTCTATGGCAGGATTGTCCCAGCCGAAAGCTATTGCGTTCAGTCCCAAATATCTACAGCCTGACCTCCTCTATCAAGATTCCCTAACCCAACCTGCTCTTGGTGACCTGAAGGCTATCTATATTCACTGTATGTTGCTTTGGATAAATGTATCCACTAAATATTGTTAACCTCGTCTCCACGGCTGATTTCCCTATTTCATCCACCAGATGTCTTTTTGAAACCGCTTATTTCAGCTTTTTTTTATTGTTTGCAACTGTTCTCCTTAATGGCCATTTTTTAAACAAATAGCTCATTCTTTTATTTTACACGGCTGCACATTAATGCCAAGGTGAACAAATAAAAGTAAATCCAATATCTTATTGTTTGTTGTGTTTTCCCATTTCATTATCATATTCATAATAAGATATTCAGGTTAAAGATGATTTTTTGCAAACACTTTTCTGTCGCTAAGCAATTTGTGTTTCACAGCTTCAGAGCTTATTGGATATGAATAACAAATTTAAAGTTCACAGGTTGTCTTTGCGTCTGTGTGTGTGTGTGTGTGTGTGTGTGTGTGTGTGTGTGTGTGTGTGTGTGTGTGTGTGTGTGTGTGTGTGTGTGTGTGTGTGTGTGTGTGTGTGTGTGTGTGTGTGTGTGTGTGTGTGTGTGTGTGTGTGTGTGTGTATACTTATGTCTGCATCTCGATACCATTAAACTCTGACTTTAATTACAGCGAAATAAAACAAATTTATTTTACACTGAAAACGAAACAAAACAAATGCAATGCCAGTGGGTGTTGGAACCCACAAAGCTTTTTGTGAATTGGCCATGTCATGTTTGACTACACTATGGCTATGACTCTTGATCGCTGATATCAACAGCCATTTAGAGAAGCAATCAAAATGCATTTCCATCATTTACTTTCGAAGACGGAGAAAAAGCGAGTTCTACACGATCAGTTTACGGTACGATTATAGTTAATGCCAAGTGACACCCAAAGGTCAGTGTAGCATAGCATAGCTCATCTTTTACAGTCACACTGTGTGAGAATCAACGATATCTCATGAACTGGGGGAAATGAATAAACTAGAAATGACATGTTTTTGAAGAGGGCCTAACAGCGTGGAATATCCTCTAAAATGAACTGATAGTGCCAAAACACGGTGTGCCTGGACACGCCGCTGCTCAAGCAATGGTCAATAGCTACCATCTAATTCATGTAGTGTTGCCATGCCCCCTGCACTGCATGAATGGCAAAGTGTTTGTAGGAAGCAACCTTTTTTCTTTCTATGAAAAGCATCGCTTCAATAGGTTTTGGACGGACAGCCATAGAGAGAATCCAACAAGAGTTGGCAAGTGAGAGCGCGAGGGAGATAGAGTGAGAGAGGCGTACAGAACAAATCAAGAGAGTAGGAGTGGAGTGAGAGTAGACGTAAACGAACGAATGAGAGGCACTCCTGCTCTTGAACACATTTTCCATCTGGGTAGAGAAAGGACCCCACCCCCCTTCACCCACCCAGCGACCCCCTCTTGTTTTGGCACGGTGGTGCCCCTATATCTGTGTCTATATGCGGGGTTGTGGGAACCGACCACTCGTTGGCACACACCCTGAATAGGGGGCGACAAGGCCCCTCCTCTTTGCCGCCGCGAGCCGGGCCTGCCAGCACATAGCGCATATTTCACCTCTCTTCTCTTGTCCTCTGGTTATCTCCTCGCCTCACTCCATCTTAGATCCCCCTCCCCTTCCTCCGTTCCTTAGTGGTTTCCTCCAATAAACTTGCTCCCTGAGCTGGGACAAGAGAACCTCCTAGACTGAACGGTAATAATTAAACATCTAATCAGCCTTCTCCCACACACACACACACACACACACACACACACGCACAAACACAGACACGCACACACACACACACACACAGACAAAAACACACACACACACACACACACACACACACACACACACAAACACAAACACAAACAAAAACACACACACACATATTCCTAGAGCGGCCGTCCCAGGGGCCAGGGTCTCTGTTGTTGCCAGGGCTGGGCGTATGGACACCAGAGCTCGATAGAGGTCTCTCCAAACCTACTGGGAGGGCTGGCATTGGCTGCAGAGCGAGGGGGGTTTGTTGGGGACGGGCAGGTCAAGGCGGAGCGCCAGTTTATTGTAGGTGGTGATTTGTGCTACTAATGAAGAAGGGCTGATCCCCCCCTATATAGAATTGATTGGCCAACATTCTGCATGTGTGTTGTTGTTGTTTATGTGTGTGTTTCTGTGTGTATGTGTGTCTTGATGTGTGTTTGTATTGTGGTTTGTGTGTTTATGTATTATGTATGTGGCTGTTGTGGTGGTATGTGTATGTGTGCTTGTGCTTGTGTGCGTTAATGCACAGATGTTGGTTTGTCTTTACGCGACAAAGATGATTGGAAACATCCTTTTTGGACACACAATGACGACCGGAAAGACAAGAAAAACATCTCTTTAAAAGGCATAGCTGATATTGCATTCATCAGAGATTAATTTTTCACAGATTAAATCACTAACAAGCCAGCAGGCCCTGTAATGAATAAATGAAAGATAGAGAACAGAAAACAGCCTTGAAGCTTTAGCTAATGTGGATCTTCTGTAAAGAGAAAAGGGGGCCGATGCAAAGCAACCATGAAATTAAGCCGGGCAAACATTCACACAATAAATGCAAATTAGGTCAAAAGTGTAGTGACATATTCGGAGTGTTTTGGCTTGAATACACAGGAAATCCAGTCCTGGGTTCTGCTCTCAATACTTCCAAATGTCATGTGCATTAAATTGTGTGGAAAAGGTGCATTGTGCAGTGTCAATTTGCAGGGTTATCTACATGTAATCGCACCCTCACAATGTATTTCTAATTTAGTAAGAACTAAATTTCTTACTTCATCAACTTCAAGGTTGGAAGTTGATGGAGTATTTTGTACATGGCCCCTTGTTCAGCATCACATCAATGTTATAAATTATACGTACCATTATAAATTCTAAATGTATCTAATCAATTATTTCAAGTGAGTCAGTAAGTATACGTGAGTACGTGCCATGAGCGGCTAGCAAATAAATGAAAGTGCATTAACCATGGTAGTCATCCCTGGACACACAATTGTGTCTTTCACCTTCAATATACAAGAATACAATAACATGTTAGCGCTATATATGCTACAGTGCATCCTAACCGAATCATCGTCTATGAGCTGCCATGTTCAAACTGAGACGGCGATAGTTTTCAGCAATTTCAGAACGACAGTCTTTGTTAAAAAGGGTTTAGCATAATGTCTACCAGCTTTAGATCCTCATAAACAACTCAACTAGTGTTAATTTCATCTCCACGAGTAAAATTTAGATAAAACGGCATCTTGCCACTTGAGATTGGCTTTATGGTTTGAGTTATTCAACTGAATTTCTCTATTACCCAAAAGGGAATGTTGTTATTGGAAATCCCATCTCATTGTTGTAAGTTATGCTGCATTCGAGCACAGCCACTCTAAACGTTTCCTAAAGGTTCCATATCAAGTTAGTGAGGGGGGGGGCATCTGAGCTATTGCTGCGACTCAGGCACAAAGCCAATGGCCACCATTATAGGCCCAAATGAGACATCTCCTCAGGACGAAAACATCATCAACGCCTTGGGATGGCAGAGGGAGGTTCAGTTCAACCGAACAATTGAATGAACCAGAACAAGTCGGAGGGGGCGAAACAACAGACCCGCCCCTTAGCAGCTGTGGATCCGTCTCCTCTCTTGCGTGCCTTTGACAACAGGGAAGCACAAATTACCACAACGGAACCAATGGGGGGGCTGCCAGTGGATTTACGCAGGGCTTATCTGTATTCTGGACACCGCGCACTGAGGGCCCACCGGGAGCTGCAGTCACAGGCCGAGAGCCAGCCCACAGCTGTTGCGAACGGCGATTCAAAGGCACCCGTGGCATGGGTTAATGACCAGCTCGGCCATGGGCGAAAGGCCTCCCCTAGCGTGAAACTTGCAGTGTCTTTTTTTGATTTACTTCTTTTTTTTGTCACACACACAAAGTGCCAAACCGTCATGGGTTTACGAGAAACCAAAAGTACAGTTTCAAGGGGTCAGATGTTTCATTACATTTCATTTTACACACACACACACACACACACACACACACACACACACACACACACACACACACACACACACACACACACACACACACACACACACACACACACACACACACACACACACACACACACACACACACACACACACAGAGTGTGCTAATGTGGGAGCCAACAGCCCATCGATAAAGGGTTTGAGAACCTACTGCATTCAGGGATGTGATTGTGGGGATTACCCCAGGGACTTTTGGGTTCCCTGGTTCGCCGCACGCACGGACACATGTTTCCATGACTCCCCTGGCCTGTCTCCCCCCCGCCATGCTGCAGGTGTTCAGGGAGGCATGGCCTCTCCATATGCAGCCCGTCGGCTTGCTTTCTCAAGCTACTGGTCATCTTGTCAAACTCTGTTGGTCTCTTTTGGTCTCTCTTGGCTGCCTGTTGTTTCCCTGTTCTGCGGGGGGTCCAGCACCACTGCCCGCTCCTGCACTCTTCTCCTGTCGCCTGGTGGTGGGCTCTTGCTGAGCATTTCTTTGGTCTGACATGACTGAGGCAGTGATTTAGACAGGGCACAACTCAACAATCCTTCTTTTGTGTACCAATTCAATCCTTCTTTTGTGTACCAATTGGATCAGCTTTGTCCGAGGCGGACGTAAACAAATCATGGTTTATGGCGGCGTGAGTCCCTATACATACTGTCCTTTTGTGGAATGAAATTTGGCTCAGTTTACTTTTGAATAACATTGCATTGGCTAGGTTAGACACATTGGAATGAGTTTGTTTGTGTGTTTATAAATGTGGTTGCTGGGTTTCATCCCTTAAAGTAGAATTGTAACATGGTGTTTTGGTTTACATTTTCGAAAAACATGTTAAGTAACATTATTTCTTCTTCCACCATTAGAATTATCATGTTGGTTTTTACATGTGGATATCGTTTATGTTTTAGCACTTTCTGGTGTCTGTGGTAACGGTTCTGCATTATCAGCAAAAAACAAAGCGAGAAAAATGTAGAGGGTGTACTGCCTTCAGAGGACTGGCCAGATGAAATATCACCCTTCTCCTGCACATCCACACAGTGAGTAATCGGCCCTCATAACTCCTACAGTAAAAACACACCGCACCTACTGCTCTTGTTACGTTACAAATGGAGGTGATGTTCAAGGTCCAATAAAAAGCTCACTGAATACAATTCAACCAATCAGTTTTACTTTCTGAGCTGCTTAAAATGTATTTTTTTTATCGCCTCTTGATTACTTTTAGACCTGTACGAAAACGGCTGAGGAATAAAGTGAAAGAATATATAAAAGAATGAGTCACCAGACTGACTGAGTGTGTTTCAATGGGCAAACTTTTATAACGTGACCTTCTCATGAACCTGTTGTACGCCATGAAAACAAGACACCTTCGCTTTTTCCCCTCGCTTCATAATGAGGCCATAGTGTCAATTATCTTTTTTTTTATGCGGTCCTACCAGGAGCCATAAGAAAACAGAGGATACGGAGCAACAGGGCTCCCCCCTGTGGCGAGAACACGCAGCCGTCCGTTCACTCAGTACGCCACAGAACGAGCGTCTCCGTAGCAACAGACCTACATAGCAACTACCACCTTTTTTATACTGATAATCTTGTCTTGACTTGTACGGCTTGTGTCTTTGGTTCTTGGAAAGAGAACATACCTACATAGTCATACCTACATAATGTATTTTAAGCCATGTATAGCACAGGCCTGTAATGTTCTGTGCTTGATAGCTGATTCATGCATGAATTCTTCCAGGCTGGAAGAATGCAACTCACACCAATCACAACCACGGAAGGAAATGTGAAGAATGACTTTGTCTGCTCTTCAGTCGTGCTCTAGGCAGAGGTAAGGAAATTCAAAGAGAATATATATATAGACCGACTCAGAAGAGGTGGACTTCAAAGCCTTCTGCTTTCTATTTAAATGACAACAGATATATTCCATAGAAACAACACACACACACACACACACACACACACACACACACACACACACACACACACACACACACACACACACACACACACACACACACACACACACACACACACACACACACACACACACAATCGTTTCCACAATGCATGATGACTCATTCAGAAGGTAGAGAACCAAATTGAACTGGACAGAGCAAGGAGGCTGGCTCAGACCTTGCCATTGCTGGCCAGCTAAAATCCAATTTCAGCCCCACAATGCAAAGCTTGTTTGACCAGTCCCGACGAATGATTTAGGACGCAACCGCATATTGTCCATCACCTCTCTACCACGGGCCCTGGAGGAGCAGTGGACTGAGGCACTCTGGGATGGAGCCTTGCTAGGATTCAGGACTCAATTGATAGGCTACTATTGCTCTGGAATACAGAAAGCAATGGTCTGAGCCGGCTCCAATTGCTCACAAAAGCACCACTGTGGCAACATGTTTTCTCCTGAAGTGCATCGTTTTTGCAGTCATATATTCTGTGCACTCAAAGGTTTTGCATACAATTCAAACTCAAGTTGTTGTTTGTCTTTCTTGAGTTGAAGAATTGTAGGCTATGTATACTCCTAGCGGCATCGCGCGCCAATGAGGCAAATGAGATTCTCTTTTATGTTTATGAGTCTCTTTTGACTAAGTCGAAACACTTTCAAACAGACGCTTGTTGCTCTCCCGGTCTGTCCTATATTAGCTCTGGGGCTGCCAGCTTGCTCGGAGCCACCGTGTAGGACCTTTATCTCTGCTACACGTGGATACAACTTTGGTACATCACTCCTAGCTATCGACCCAAATGTGTCAGATGGTTTTCAGATGTTTCGCTGTAGTTTTAAATAGGTTGTGGACTTATTTAACATTTTCTGTGTAGCAGATTTAGGCTTCTATCAGGTAGATTTTATTCATATTTATATTAGATCAACGCATTTGTTGGTGCCTTTGGCTTTTGGATGCTGATATTTCAATCTGCAAACTGTTTTATTAACTTTCAACCGAACTGTATTCCCACAAGTTATAATGCGAGGCACATGAATGATCTGTTTGAACTACACATTGCAATGTTTTTCCAATGTGAATGTGGGATTTCTGAAAGAAACAAACACAAACAAGCCAAATAAATAAATAAATAGAGGCTTTGTCATTAACAGAAGTCCGCAAGCAAGGAGAAACCTGTGAAGGCCAGCAATGACGAATGAGAAGTCTGCATCACACACACTGAATGACTTACAGTGCCTACCTGTTTGGATCCAGGGTTACCAGTGAAGACAACTTGTCAAATGCCTTGCATTATACCAATGGAAATGAAAAGATGTGTGGGGGTGGCACACATGAATGGAAGGAAATTATTCCATTAGTCAGTGTACAGAATTCTGAAAACCCTGAATGACAACAGTACACACATACCATGTGCACTGCACACATATATATGAACACACTGTGATTTGTTGCTTTGTGTAAAGTCTGCTGCTCCCACTGCTGTCTGGCTGAGGAAACCAAGACGTGCGTGCATAAGAAATAGAAACATTTTCAATACCCGATGCCTAAAACACCTACACTTTAATCGGAAATGGCTGATTCTGCAATGGCTGATTATTTTTGGTGCGTCATCTGACCTCTGGATGTCACCACGTTTCTACATATCGATACATAGTAATACGCAAAGAATACATTGTTGGAATACAAATTCAAACAATACAACATATTGCCATGAGTATTAATAATCCTGTCTCTGGTTTGCCGTCATGGCAAGCAGAATAGAGTATATTATTTTCGCTGGGAACTGTTGATTAAAGTGAGTTGGGCCTCAAAGAGAAAGGCTGCAATGCTAAGGGACATGGGTCAGATTAGTGAAATATTAATCTTTTTAGTACAAAGAACTTCCTTTAATTGGGTTGTATTTCTGCTTCAGAGTTGACTAGAGACCATTAACTGCAGAAATGATAAAGCAATAGGAATGAAGGATGGGATTGGAATAACGCTTCTGTGATTATGGAGGACTTTTTTTTTTTTAATCCATGCCTGCCCACAGTGCTTGGAGGTTTAACTTTCAATTTGGCGACGTGCATCGGGTGGTTTCTGTACCAAACAGCCTTCCCTTCACACACAAATTCTCTGTTGGAAGCTGGCCTGCTGTGATAGTTTAACAATAAACACTTTGCTTTTGGGAGAAAGTGGCAAATTCATGAGATCTATTGAGTGAATACAAACAAGACCTTGAAAGGTGACATATACTACCAGGTGTGAGTGTGATTAGCTGTCACAAGCAGTTTTGAAAAACCGCCTCTTCTGACATCACAAGTGGGCGTGTCCACCATATGTATGACGGATAAATGAGCAACGTTTGCTAGAGTCCAGAGAGTGAGCTGGTAGACTGATCTAACGAGTGGCATCCAGCTGCAGCCCCGGAGCAGGGACCTGTGTTGTGGCAACAGCACTGTGGTGTGGCAGGTCGGTGTTTTTCCCTGTGAGTCTATCAATGTACTAATGTCTGTATAGATAAAGATACTATTGATAAGCAATACATCGAGCTGTGTGATGGAGAAGCTGTTTGATGTAATGGTAGTATACGTTGGAAATCTATCTATATCTATATATTATGTATCTTGCACGACCTGCCACACAACAGTACCCGGCTCCGGGCACTGTGGTGTGCAGCGGGATGCTATTGGATCTATCCAGCACACATCTAGGTGGACACACCTACTAGTGTTGTCTGAAGAGACAGATTTTCAAAAGTGCTTGTAACGGCTATTCACACTCACTACCGGTTGTATAATCAGTCACCTTTAAGAGTGGTAATTGTTGGTTTTATAGCACAGCCTGAGAATTATAAATAGTTCTTGTGGTCCAAATCCCTTGCTGATAAGATGGAGCACCAAAGCACCAGCAGCCGCTGACATACAATATTTCCATTTTAGTTGCAAAATCCATGCAAAAGAGATTTTGGGTGGATCATGCATAGAGGTAGACTGGCTATTGCCAGACCAAGATCAAATCATAGATTGCTCGTTGGTCTGAGGAGGCTGCTGTCATTTTCTTCAGCACAAGAAGCGTGATAAACGGGCCTAGTTCACCTGACTCTCAGAGCCATAGAGAGCGAATGTTATCTCTATCACTCTGAACTGACTCTGTACACAATTGGCTGCTTACCGTCGCTTCCCTGTCGTCCCTGTGTTAAACCAGCCAATAGCGTGCCAGGGAGGGAAGCCATCTTGGTGATTGGCTCTAAAATAACAAGCTGTTGCTGGGTTGTTATTTGTTACAATGTTGATAATCCTAGTTTGTTAGATCAAGACATCTGATGACTAGGACGTGTAAAGCACGACCTACAGTTAACATTAACAACTTTAACCTTTTTTTCTCTCCAATTGGTAAAAATCACCATACACCACTATCACAGACTGCACACAAGCATTGAACAGTCAGATACTTTTACTTTGAAAACCATCAGTGTTAGGTAAAATCAGAACAGCATACACGATGTTAGCCAAAAAGAAAAGAAAACAATGAACACAGCAAACATGCCCAAACTCTGCATCACTTTAGATGTAGCCATGATGAACACCACTTTACAAATGATCATGGATAAAGATGCCTCAATATAGATTGGATCACAACACGATCTGCAGATAAAAGTCAATAATATATAAATTTGATGAATAAAAAAATTCCGTTAGAAAGACCTCACTTAAAGTAACATGCAATGCGAAACAACTAATAGCAGCTCAGAAACTGAAAATAAAATTGACCAGCAGTCAGTAAGAACCGAGACAAACGTCCATATCAGTCCGTAT
This sequence comes from Gadus chalcogrammus, assembly GCF_026213295.1. Taxonomy (NCBI): domain Eukaryota; kingdom Metazoa; phylum Chordata; class Actinopteri; order Gadiformes; family Gadidae; genus Gadus; species Gadus chalcogrammus. The sequence goes on along the minus strand of NC_079414.1, from coordinate 17,809,936 downwards.
ATTCGGTGTATTTTTTAGAGGACCCCTGCACTTTGCTCGCTGGGTATTTCAGTCTGTTCAGGGCCATCTTTCGGAGGACAGCTTGTGGCAAGTCGACGTGGCATTTCTCCGCCAATTCGACCAGATAGATCAAAACATCACTGAGTTCCTGGCCGAGATGCTCCCGCTCAGAGTCGGTCCAACCGGGCAAGCCCTCGGCGACCTCCCCTCGCCACTGGAAGAGCTCGGACACCTCTCCCACCTCTCCAACCAGGGCCAGCAGCAGGTTTCGGGGTTGATGAAACTGGTTCCAATCCCGCTCATCTGTGAACTCAGCTTGCAGTCGGCGAACTTCTTCCAACGTGGGCTCCTTACTGAAGGTGAACTTCTCGTCTCCTCCTGCTCCATTCGTCAGCGTGGGACGGATTCGGAGACGATCGATTAACGCTACTCCATTTGACAAGGTTGACAAGTCGTCATTATGTCCGTTAACTGCATCTCCATTTGTTGCCATTTTCGGTATAGTTAAGGATGTCAAATACGAACGATACAAGAGCTGTAGACGCAGCACCAACAGTACCATGCGAAATACTCCCGCCAGTTACAACCCGGAAATGATGTAAACCCCGGAAACAGGATGTGCATTGGACGTTTTTTTATGCATGAATTTGTAGTTTATTTTCGAAAACGCTCTGTTCAATCGTAGCTGGGCTACTACGACCTTGCCCAAGAACTACAGCTCCCAACTCCCTACCATCTGCCAAAAATGCAGACAGCATGGCCGCCTGCACTGTCCTAGTAACTCCCCTGCTGTATGTCAATAAACAAAGCTCTTTATTTTATCATAAGGCTTGCAATATACACAGACAATGTGTTACTAAGAAGATTAGCACGTCTGTTTCACGATGCTCTAGCCAAGCCGATCCACAAAAAAAGAGGTAGGTAATGTAGCGTATGACTTCTGGTCCTTTTCAGGATCATAAGTGATTATGTGTTATGAATGGAGGCTATACACTATATGCATGAGCTTTTATTGGTTTCAGAATATTATAGCGAATAGCCTTTAACAGACATTCTCAATGCTGGAATATGTACTTGCCTGTCTTTGCCGTAGTCGTCCTCATGAGCTGGTCGGTGTAGTTGGGCTGGAAATCCATGCGCAGATTCAGTCCAACACGAAACTCTTCTCTGGGTCTAAAGTCGGCTTCTCTGCACCGCCAAATTCCCTGGTGTCATTCTTTGACGCATCCTTGCCGGGGACACTGCCAGTAATTATTTGACATACACAATCAATGGATTCCCTTTTCATGTATACTCTTTCATTGCTGTAGTCATTATAAAGTAATTAATACATAATGTCCATTTGTACTCCTAGGTGCTTAACAGACGATGCGTCGAAGCAGCAGTAATGACAGCCCTGGCGCTCAACTGCACCATCAACAAGAAATCATTCTTTGACAGGAAGCACTACTTCTATGCAGACCTCCCGGTGAGTGGAAACTTTATGTTCTGATTTTCTGTCTTCTGTGTTAAAACTTTTACATACAGATGAATCCAAAGTGCGGGTGGGAAGGAAAATGCAGCCAATTGGGCCATGCATATTATGCTAAGTTTTGATTTGTCTTCCTCCCTATTTTCTTCACATGTTTAATGCATCTATCCCTGGCCAATAACCCATGATTTCTGAAACAGTAAAAATGTCCCTTTTCATGCATATAATTGCGTACTTTGTTATTTGCCGAAGCCTTAAATATTTCTCAAATGGGACGAGTAAATCTTCTTGCAAACATTCCATTTAATTGCAATAGTATGATTTAGGCGTAACATTTCCTTCATTTGGTACACGCTACTTTTTCTTATATACAGCAATATACTAAAAAAAGTATAATTTCCTCTATGATTGTATTTTACCGTGCCCTTGGAAAGTAATACAAAGAATATTCCACTCTCATAGTAAAAAAGAAGAATGTTTGTCAAGTTGATGTTATGAGTCACAAACAATTACTGAAAAAGGAAATGGGTTTATCGCTTTTCTAGATATTCTAATAATTTATGGGAAAATTAATTGTCGTCCTGGCTGGTCACAATGTCATGGTAGGGGTCACAGATTATCAAATAAATCTTAAATATATAAAAGAATATCAAATTTTGCCAAGGTTGTCATAGATTTGGAACATATGATCATAGTGACATAACATTGGTTTCTTGTCCTTTCAGCATTCTAATATTAAGTAATCTATCATGGTTATATGGGAAACGGTTTCCTCAAGACCATTGCCAGTCCCACCGATTGTATTGCACATTCATACATTCGTAGTCTTCAGCATTCAAACCTGAAGCAATGTCAGGAAGAAATTTCAGATATATTGCTTAATAACTTGATTTGTTTTGACCAATCATGTTGTCTGTTGTCGAATAAGCTGTGAGGGTATGATTAGCCAGCAGCAAACAAAAACTTAGCCAGCACTAGCATACATTTGACTGTAAAGGTTTCAAATGAAAAGTTTACTTGAGGTGTTTTTGATGAGTCACACAACAAATTACAGCTTTATTCGCTCATTAAATAAAGCCTGGGCACATCTGTGATATTTATCAGTAACAGTATCATCAGTTCATATTTAATATGGTCCTCTGATCACGCCACACAAATGAATCACCGGCACAAATAAATAATCACAAGTTCCTTAAAATATCAAGGCTTGAAATAAGCCTTGATGTTGCTTGCATGTTTCCTAATGAGTGAAATAAATTTTAGTTTTTTTGTGATGGGTCTGAACAGCATGAGTAATGAGGGGAATGCACAGGCAGTCCAACAGTGAAACCTTGTGCGTGGGTCTATCTAAACAAGTATGACACCTTTTTATATAATGGGTTTCAAATGTCAAGGCGTCGGCGACGAGGATAGTGTGTTAGAGATCATTAGTCCCCATAACGTCAACAGTGTGTGGTTGGGAAGAGGATAGGTTAGGCTGGATCTAGCTAATGTTCATTGCATTGCTTAACATGAAGCCATCAGCAAGGGAACTGATTGCACAGGCAGGGACATTTATTTTAATTCAATTAATTGTATTGGATTGCTTTCACAATGCAACACGCGTGTGCAAATGCTTGAAGACTTTCAGTAAAAATTTTCTTTGAAAAAGACAAGCATCTTCAAAGGAACAGAAGGGCAAAAGCTTGCTTTGGGATGTGTCATTGTTTACAGAAGTCAGACACACAGTTTACATTTTATTCTCTTTGTTGAGTGCAGACGATACGCACGCGCACACACACACACACACACACACACACACACACACACACACACACACACACACACACACACACACACACACACACACACACACACACACACACACACACACGCGCACTCCCACTAATTACCTCCATGTCGCTCCATCTTCGGTAACCTCCCCCCCCCTCCCGCATGCCAATAGGTATTAATAATGCTTTGCCTTAGTGTGATGCCGGTTTCCACGGTAACGAGCCCAAAGTGATGGTGGATGAGCAGCAGCAGGAGTTCTCTCGGTAGCGAAGCAGCAGAGCAGATGAAATATTTATTCTCTCTTTTGGACCTTTCTCTTCCTCTTTCTCTCTCTGTATCTCTCTTGTTCTGTGTGTGTGTGTGTGTGTGTGTGTGTGTGTGTGTGTGTGTGTGTGTGTGTGTGTGTGTGTGTGTGTGTGTGTGTGTGTGTGTGTGTGTGTGTGTGTGTGTGTCTGCCTCGCTCCCTTTGTCTGTCTGTCTGTTTCTCTCTCTCTCTGTCTCTCTCTGTATCTCTCTCCTCTGTGATTGCGTAAACCCGGGTGAGACGACAAGGGCCCAGCCCACCGAGTAACGAAGGCTTCGGCAGAGACTGGTTGTTTAATTGATGGCCCCTCTTGCCCCGCCACCGCCGGGGACGGCGTCGCTGTGTGAGCCTGTTCTATTGTTATTCCACAGCGGTTCGCTTACCGTGAAGGTTTTTGCCCTATTAGACGGTTCACCGCATATTTTTTTTGAACATTGTTTGCTTATTGGCACATTGTCAAGAATGAATGCCCCCCTCAAGCGTAAGTCTGGTTTGTTATTTGGCATGGTTGACACGAGGGTACCTCTTGATTTTAATGAATGCTTTTAAGGACATAGATGGTGGAAAATCGAATGATCTATGATCAAGGAAAACTCCGGAAAACATCAAGAGAAATACAGATTCACTCACTTCACGATCTCGAGTAGGATAGGCAGAAGAATAGTTCACATTGATTTGGACCACCAGTGCTCGATGCAACGTGCAACGTCATTCTATCAATGAACTCTATTGTGAAATACTTGACTGGTAAACAGTGTGACGCTCCCTGTGTCATCACCTGGAGCCCTGGTGCGAACCTCGCTACAGAGGTGCGCTCGAGTGTTCCTAAAACCTGGCCCTCCCCGACAGGCGGGCTACCAGATCACCCAGCAGCGACGGGCCGTGGCGGTGGACGGCCAGCTGGCCTACAGCCTCCTCGGCGGCAGGAAGAGGAACCAGATCCAGAGCAGGACTGTCCGTATCAAGCAGATCCAGCTGGAGCAGGACAGCGGCAAGAGTCTCCATGACGACCAGCGGAGCCAGACCCTCATCGACCTCAACAGAGCAGGTAAGCACAACCCAAACTCCATTTGGGTCATCTTTATGAGGGATATATTGATTTATTTTTCCTAATCCAATGAAGTTTAAAACGGTTTATTTTCAAGGTTGTTTCATCGCATTTTCGTACAGCTGAAAGCTTATCAACATTTTTTATTTGAGTCGCTTTACCCAAACAAAATAGCAATATTTTGCTCGGGTAGGTGGCCATTGTTCTGGAATCAGTTTAAAAAGCGATTTAAGAGGATGGTTTTGTTTTGATTATTCAAATGAGGAGCAGAGGTGGCGTCAACGTGGCTCTGGTTTTGTGATGTTCCAGGTGTAGGCCTGATGGAGCTGGTGATGGAGCCAGACATGAGCTGCGGAGAGCAGGCTGCCGCGGCCGTCAGGGAGCTGCAGCTGGTTCTGCAGGCTCTGGGCACCTGTCAAGGAAACATGTCAGGTAGGGAAACCCATCCAAGCCGGACACTCCCCGTTCTTTCCTCGGCCCATCTCCCTCCTTCACTGACACTAACACTGATGATGCCCTCAGCCCAGCCCTGTTGGCCGCTCTTGTGGCTCTTGGTCTCCCTCCTAAACCCTGGCATGTTTCTCCTGTTTCTCTGGTTATTTCCCCGCTCCTCTAACCACCACCCTTGTTACTCCGTATCAACCCCCCCCCCCCCCCCCCCCCCAGAGGGACAACTGAGAGTGGACGCCAACGTGTCGGTCCACCGGCCCGGGGAAGAGCTGGGCGTCCGGACGGAGGTGAAGAACATCAACAGCGCCCGCTTCCTGTCCAGGGCTATCGGTGAGTCGTATGGGGGGCTTGTCAGAAACCTGCTAAAAACCCGGGGGGGGGGGGGGATAACGATCAGAGCCCCCTGCTGGGCTTCTCAGGGACGATAACAAGGACAGCGCCTCACTCGGAGCGCTGTGTGTGGTTAGGGCATTGTGTCTGAAATGGGTGGGAGTGAACGTTGTTGAGAGGAGGCGAGTGCTGAAAGCTGCTCTGACTGAAGCCAATCTCACTGCCTCACTGAACCGTCAGGAGAAGTGCGTAAACAACCGCACACACACACACACACACACACACACACACACACACACACACACACACACACACACACACACACACACACACACACACACACACACACACACACACACACACACACACACACACACACACACATAGTGAAAGAAAGAAACAAAGAAAGAGCTTTTTCTTGAAGATGACATTTGCAATCAGTTTGCCCTGAAACAATCGCTCCGTGTATGGGTAATTATGCATGTGCTCCCAGTCAAACTGCTTGTCAAGATAAAGTGAGGAGACGGCAGCACACAAACAGTGGATGCACCCGCAGCTCCCAGGCGATGCCCTGGGAAAAAGTCTATAAACAACTTCTATCTCATCTCCTGCACTTTATCCTTCAGAGGAAACTCTTTGAAAAGCGATTCTTGTTCCCTACCTGCATCCAGGGGAGGAAGACTGAGAGGGGGAATGGGGTTTATCCCAGGCCAGGAGGCATTAAGATGCATATTACTGAGCCCCGCCGGTTAGCTTTGGAACAGATGTTCACCGATAATCACACATCAGTGTAAACATTAGCTTTTTGTGTTTTCAGCAGAGTTTTGGTACTTCCCTCCTCAAACACAACATTAGGGCACTTCTGTGCCGAGGGCACATTAAGAAGTCGTCAATGAACATATCACTTGATCGACCTGTTGACTTCAGTCAGTTGCTGCAGCTGAAGTGCTATTTAAAAAAAGTCAGCGTGCCAAAAGGATCATCTATCAACTTACACGTCGTCAAAGGCACTTCACTTCACGGGCGGTACAGCAGATGTCAGGGGTGTAATCTATTAAGATGTGTCGGCGTGCGTGTGTGTGTGTGTGTTTGTAGCTCACTCCCAGTTTCATTCACTGCCCCCAGACTACGAGATCCAGCGACAGATCGAGGCTCTTGGGAGAGGCGAGGCGGTCCTGAACGAGACCCGAACGTATGACTCCAAATCAGGGTGAGAGGATTCGCCTTCCAGGCTATATTGTGCTCTGTGTTCTGTTTAGCCCTGGATGACTACGGCCACAGTAGTCGGACAGAATGACAGACAGACGGTTGGGGGGAGACAGCCCCTGTGACAGCCCTCTCATCAAAATAAACGAGATTAAATAGAATGAATTTTATTCCTAAACTTGTAGCTTGTTGTACAGCTGTAATCGCCGCTAGAGCTTCGCTGTCCATCTATCAAGAATGTTTCTCTCAAACGTTATTTGTGTCTCAAAGACACACAAAATGATCTGTTTGTTCCGATTTCACCACCTGGCTCCAATGTGTCCCTTCACGTTGGCAGCTCCTCCCTAACTGCCTCATGTGGTTTTCCTCCTCAAGCCACACCATTCCCATGAGGGACAAGGAGGGTCTCCAGGACTACCGGTGAGTAGTGTTCTGGGATGTTTAAGGTGTCACAGAATGTGTGCGGGTGTGCATGCATGCGTGCACGCTTGCGCTTCCATGACTCCACCACCTCAAACCCCCACCCCCGAAAGAAGCGAGCATCGCAGCAGAGGGGCAGACTGGCAGCTCTTAGATGGGCTAGATAAGCACACGCTGCCCAAGGGTGCCTGTCAGAGAGTAGCCTGCACCCCCGTCCGTGCAATAAAGGGGGGGTGGCCCCCGCTGAACCAAGCGATTAGAGGGGAGGCTGTGATGTGTGACAAGGAGTCTGTGTCAGGAGAGGCGTATCGGCGTCAACAACAACATCCCCGCCCCCCACTGCCGCCAACCCACACCACTTGCTGAGCTTATCTCAGCCGCTGCTGATAAAAAGAAGCCTATCCGCCCACAGTGCCACCACTAACCCTCCTCCCCCAACCTAGGTTCATGCCGGAGCCCAACCTGCCCCCCCTGGTGGTGTACGAGGACCGGGGCTCCGTGCCAGCCGGCCTGCTGGGGGCTGAGGGGGTGGTGGTGCTGGAGGGCCTGAGGGAAGGTCTCCCCGAGCTGCCCAGCGTCAAGAGGGCCCGGCTGGTGCGCTCCTACGGCCTCCTGCCTGAGCACAGCTTCACTCTGGTGGTGAGCCCCCGGCCCGCCCGGCCCCCCCGGCGCAGGACCTCACGATTGCTTATTGTGGTGGCCTTTTAGATTTTAGATTTTTCATTGATTAAAAAAAACAACCCACACCACTTGCTGAGCTTATCTCAGCCGCTGCTGATAAAAAGAAGCCTATCCGCTTCTTTTTATCAGCAGCCTATATATATAGAATATATATATTCTAGGTGCCAAAAAATCAATTAAAATAAACCATATTATTAGAAATAATTTTGTGAAAATCGTTAATTGATCATGTAATAATTTTTTCACCAAAAAGGTAAATCTGGACTTTATTGATAACTCTCCTTATTGATTAACATATGGTTAGATGTACTTGATTAATCCCATGTATAATTGGTTAATTATGTGTTTAAAGTAAGCACGCCACCTCCTCCATTGGCTCATATATTTTCAGGTTGGACAATTAACCTGTGAGGTCACAAATGTTGCTCATACAGGCCTATCCCCAACTTTAAATTCTTCAACGCATACAAGAGAGTGAAGATATGGGTTTCTGGTGCTTCATTCTCTAGATGCTAGTCAGGGCATGTTTTAAATTGGAACCAGTGATGATATTTGCTCTGTTGCAGAATGAGGATGGGCTGATGGAATACTTTGAGGCGGTTGTCAAGGAGACCAGGAAGGAGCCGAGGAAATTGATTGGCTGGGTGACAAATGAGCTGCTGGGTCATCTCAAACACCACAACCTAAGTGTGAGCAAATGGTGAGACATGCGCATACATATGTGGAATGTGACAACTTTAATTCATGAGGGCAAATCCAAGAGGAATAATTGAAACTTCTGAAATTGGTTATTAAAGTCTGTAATTTGTCTCCGTGGCAACCACTAATTTAATATTCGTGGGCTAGAATCCTGATCGGTCCTTTGTCCATTTTGAAGATTATAAAATACCAGGCCTCTGTCAGGGGCTCAGCAGTTACAAATAACATGATGCATCCAAAGCAGACATTTATCCACTTTTCAAAAATGTGTGTGAGCTTACAAAGGTCAATCCCAGGAACCTTTAACAACGCAGAGCGACAAACATAACACTTCAACAATGATGAGTGGGCTCGCACCGCTAACCATTAATCTAACTGAACTGAGTCACTCGAGACTCGATTTAAGTTTTATTTATTTATTTACGCTGAGCGCGTACATGCTTTGTGTCACAAACAACACATTTAGAGGAACAATCGGAGGGTTGATAGGTTTGCCGATGTACACCAGGTTCGCAGGCCGGCATGACCCTACTGTGATGTCTATGAGTTTCCATGAACCGCCCTGCTGTCGGTTCATAGTCATAGCTCACAGTCCATGAATGAACCTCATTACAGGGCTGCCTTGTCTCATGAAACAATAAGCTATACTACGCAGCATCCCCGAGACCCCCTGCGGTGGTCCTTGTCTGGCTCCGAAGAGCTCGTGGGATCTTCTTACGAGAACCTGCCAGTGTGAAACATGTTTCCTCGAATAAAAGGAAATTACAGATAGTCTAAATATTTCCATGTCGGGGGTCCGGGCTCGGAGTCTCATTATTACATAACCCTGCGGTACGAGACGACGCTCCTTAGACTATAAAGTCTAAGGAGCCTCGTCTTCCCCCTCCCCACCCTTATCACTGTCTAGCCAGCAGCTATCTCGTCTGCGCTTCAGATCCTCCCCAGACAGCAGTGCTAATGTTTATGGTGTCAGAACCACCGCCAACGCCTCACTTCCCCCCCCCCTCCTAGTGGCTGGTTATCTGTCAGGGACGTTGTGATGGACCACCACGACACCCGGCCCTACCTGGACCCCCCCCCCCCCCCCCCCCCCCCCCCCTCACCCACCACCGTGACTATTAGCATGACAGATGGAGAGGAAGTGAGACTGTAGACGGGCGACGGCGCCGCACTTCTGAAGTGGCGATGCCAGGGGAAGTTTCCGGCGGGAAATAAGGGAGCCCGGGATCATGGGGCTGACTTCCAACGCCGAGTCCCGGTTTTTTAAATCACCTGAAATGTCTTTACGGGGAAAACGTCACTCGCTAGACTCTGGAGGTACTTGCCGGAGAGAACCCGACTTGAGTGGAGTTCGGAGGAGTGCTTGCTGGAAGCTGTGAGACTCGGCCTATTTACAGACGGATGAAAGAGCAGAAGTACTTCCAAAGCCACTGGAGTGTTCCCGGCCATCCCCGTGGTAAATGAAAGGAAACTTTCTGTTTCTGAAGGGGGGGGGGGGGGTGGGTTTGGGAGGATGTCTTGCGGGAGGGGCGGTGTTCACTCAGGCAGGTTGTACTTGGGCGGATGGCTGCGGTATTGAATTGGATACGGAGTAATCATCAGGGCTGTGTGGTGACAGACTGGTGAGTTATTGAGCCCCGCCTCGCATAATGGCGTGCAGAGCGGGGTGGGGGGAGGGGGGGGGGGGCATCAGGGATGGAGCACGGGTGTGTCTCGGCGGTCGGTCCGTGGCCGCCGCTGCCTCTGGGAAAGCGTGTCGTGAATAATGTTTATTGTTGTTGCTTCTTCTGAGTCATTGAGTCATTACAAGCTCTATGGGGGGAGGAATAAACTGATTTATTTTTTCTTGTTTTCCTATGTTAGACACACACACGCACACGCACACACACACACACACACACACACACACACACACACACACACACACACACAGGTGCAGACCAGTCAGGTAAATGTATTGACGGGTCCAATGAGCTTGGTGTAGTATGTGTGCATAGTAATCTCCAAAATCCCTAACACCTATTTCTCCACTCTTCTGCACCTATTCCTATTCTAAGTCTCTCCCATCTCCCTCATCCACGAAAAATCCCTTTGTTTACTCACCGTTTTGTTTTCCATCTTTTCTTCGTTTATCTTAGTCCGGTCTCTCCGTCGGCACTGGCTGAGCTGCTGGAGCTCCAGGAAGCAGGACACATCTCCTCCACCGTCGCCAAGCAGGTCGCTAGCCTGTCTCCGTCTGTCGGTGACTCTGTCTCTCGCTCCGTCTCTGTCTTTCTCTCTGTCTCCCTCTATGTCTGTGACTCTGTCTGTCTCTCTCTCTGTCTCTCTCTCTGTCTCTGTCTCTGTCTCTGTCTCTGTCTCTGTCTCTGTCTCTGTCTCTGTCTCTGTCTCTCTGTCTCTGTCTCTGTCTCTGTCTCTGTCTCTGTCTCTCTCTCTCTCTCTCTCTCTGTCTCTGTCTCTGTCTCTGTCTGTGACTCTGTCTCTGTCTCTCTGTCTACGTCTCTCTCTGGGAGATTATTGTTATTCATGTGATTTAACCTTTATTTATTCAGGAAGCCTCACATAGTTCGGGCATGCCTGGGCTTCAGTTCTATGTATATAGTTTATTCAGTCATTTAAATGAGGCTTCTCTCCATAGCAACGCCATGCCTTTCAGTGACATCCTTCAGGAGCAGGTAGGGCGGTTAAGCCTCTTGCTCTACAGGAGTACAGACATCGAGGAGCATCCCACCCCGTACCCTTCAGTGTTGATTGAGACCCCCCCCGCCCTACCCTTCCCTGTGTGTAGGTCCTGGGGGAGATGTGGAGGGACCCAGGGAGGAGGGCTCCGGAGGTCGTGCGGGAGCAGGACCTGGGGCTGGTGTGTGACTCCAGCGACCTGCAGAGGGTCTGCCAGAGGGTGCTGGACTCCCACCCCGACCTGGTGAGACCCCCTCGGAGCGTCCAGGGGGGTGGAGGGAGGATTAGTATTCACACCATGAGGAGACCAGACTGAACGACACGACACGCCCAGAATCAAGGACGCTGTTCACCACATGCTCGTTATTGTTTGTGCAGTGGAATGCTGGTGTGCCAAACTCGTATAAAACATTTATACCGCACATATAGTATAACATATTGCAGAAAATATGTAAAGTAGCTTCATGTGCAAGAAAAATATATGATGTATAAACAAAACAATACATGCAAAATAGGGTAACTTTAACTTGGTGTAACTTTAAATACAGTGTGCTGCCTCTGTCCTGGAGGTGGGCGATTGTTTGAGTCATAGAGCCAGCTGGCCTGGCGGTTTGGGGTCACTGCTCAGAGCACTAATGGCCAGAGAGAGAGAGAGAAAAGCTCCATCTCAGTGTCTCGGTGTCAGGGTAGGTGTGGGGGCGTTTGCCTTATGGCCGCACAAATGTTTCTCTCTCACTCTGGCATACTAATGTCTCTCTCCCTCTCTCCCTCTCTCCCTCTCCGGTGTAGGTGCGGGCATTGCAGGAGGGTAACAAGAAGGTCCTGAACAGGCTGATGGGTCTGGTGCAGAAGGAGACCAAAGGCAGGGCTGACCCCGTACTAGTGAGGAGCCTTCTGGAGGAGAAGACTTCCTGAACACCACCAGTGTTCCCCACCAGTCCATCAGGTCACCGTCACCATGGGGGGATAAACCACACTCTGTCGTGGGCTCTGTCTCTCTGTCCGTCTGTCTGTCTGTCTGTCTGTCTGTCTGTCTGTCTGTCTGTCTGTCTGTCTGTCTCTTACCCTGTCACAGATCAAGTATACAATCATGGTTATATAAGGCAGAAGTACCTATTTTCTATTCCATCCCGGTATTAACTCTCTCACAAGGGCTTACGGGTACGGAGTATTCAAAAGTGATCTGCGTTATGGGATTGCTGTAAATAGAGAGGCTATGTAATTTTTGTGTATATACTGCTTGTGGTCTGAGCAATAAACGCATTTTCTGATATCTTATACCTGCTGTGTTTTTTTTTTTGTTAACTATTATCAGAAACATTTATGCCACATTCAAACTTCCTTTTACCTCATGGTGAATGCGAATGAAAAGCATCAAAAAAGCTTCACACCATCTTATTCCGTGCTGTATGCAAGTGCCAGTCAGTATGCCAGACATGGTGGTTTGGTATGACAATCCGGGCTGCTCCTCCAAACCCTTGACCTTGTCTGGCTGAATGTCAGGGCTTGTGGACAATAGGCTCCCCCAGGTGGCTGGAACACTGCACTGCACTGGGACTATGGTTGTTTTATAGCTCTTTAAACCCTGGGGTTATTTTAGACTTAAAGTTAGCAAAAGTTAGCATTACCTTAGTTTTTTTACATTTCCTATAACCTTTGATGTGTGTGTGACTCAGAAATCATCTTTGTGTCGGTGAACATACGTTCGGGTTGACATGAAGTCATAGCTGACAGCTACTGGATTTGTCCTTGTACTTGAAACGATTTCTGAAACTGCTCTCGAAAGATTTCAAATAAACCGTGAAGTGCAAATATAAAATATGGTTGAATGATTGCGAATAAAAGGGCAAACACAGTGATTTGACAAGAGGTTTTTATTAAACAGGACATGCCTTTGTGTCTCAAAAATCTGAATGCAGCCGAATAGAAAAATGCAACGCTTTAATTAGGCCCAAATCTTTGAAGACTGCACTGCAAATTGAACAAGTTTCTTTTGGATAAAAACATACAGAAAAAGTATTTTTCCATTTAAACGATACCAGTTTTTCCTGAAACGCAATAATTGGAAGAATAACCTAGCCTTTATGCAAAATAGAAAAACTGTTTGGGCCGTCAAGTCCACTGCAGAGTGCTGTTGAATAAAAACGTTATCAAAGTGCCACAGTACCCTAGGTTTGAAAGAGAAAATGGCATTATCCCCAAAAAGAGATTGTGAAACGACTTTGATTGTCCTCAGTACATTCCATGTGATTCTACCGCATAGTAGAATCCGTACATATATATTTTATAAACAATCTTCAAATACAGACATGTTTTCTGTTCATTCAATTCAAAAGGATTGCTGGCTTTTTTAAGTCTTCTCACTAAATTCTACCAAACTACTAAAAGAAGTTCAATATTTTAATCAAATAGTTTTTCATGCTTAGGCAAATACCACTCTTGCTTATTTCTACCAATACAATTTGTTTGTTAAAACCCTCAAAAGTTCATAATCCATGTTTCTGAATATAAAACGATGAAAAGACGTGAATAAAAGGGGAAAACTACCCACCGATAAAACCAGAAACAAGCAACAGTTGTCACTGAACAAGACAATATATACATCTTTTTTTTTTTTCTTTGCTCAATGAGAATAATTCCAGTATACAGATGTATAACATTTGAGGTAACTATAATATGGTTTTATTCCTTTGTTAATCCACGAGGCAAGTCAAGGCAAGAAATGAACCAAAATCCAAAGTCAGGCACTAAGTAAACACTGCTCTACAAAGGGACGCCACAAAGGGGAGCTTTGTAACAGTATGAACCTTAATGACTCCGTTCTGATGCGAGGTGTTCAGTCAGAACATGGAGATAATGTAGGATGGACAACCCCCTGTCTGGGGTCTTGAGTGTTTCCAACGTGACACAGTAAATCAACAAACACCCGCCTCAATGTGACATTATCATAACGACACAGACTCCATACAAGGCTCAACGCATTCCCATAGTAAAGAACAGCGCCACACAACTATAGTCTCTATACGATAATCGATAGAGAACCAATTAATTAACAATCTAAAAAAGCTTAAATACCCATTCCCAAAGCAAAATACTAGTCATAGCCCAAAATATCTTTCATTTGCATAGTGATATATCTCTTGGAAACATTTGTCATACAAGAATATAATGAAGCTTTACTAAATAAGGAAAAGTAGAACAAGTAATATTCTATTTGTGCCAAACAAGTCAACTGTCATCTTTTGCACATAGTACACCTGTGAATTTCTTGCCGATGTGTTATTTTGAATTGTGACAAATAAGTACTCATTGGTTCCTGAGGTGCAGCTTGAACTGAAAATAAGTTTGTTTAGAATATTACTTTGAAGAATGATAATGTCGCTAAAAAAATAAAATAGCAAAACAAATGCAAATGCAAATGTAACAATTGCTGTATTCAAATCCTAACCCATCTTCTCATCTGTCTGAGCAACAGTGGAGAGCTAGCCTTCACACAGGGCTAGCTAATGTCATCCTATGGCAACAAAAAGGCAGAAATCGTCTAAGGCAGGCCGAGCTATGGAATAGCAGAGAGATTACGGTCATTGACATCATTTCATTATAGTTGAGGCTTCTCTGCCCTAACATTTGTGTGTACTTCAGCAGGCTTCTTAAAAATAAGCCATATGGTAATGGTGTATATTGGGCCTTATTCACCGAGTGGCCATCTTGGATCCATCTGACTGAAGAGAATAGTTACGATTCAATCTTTGGTGGGTTGACCTGAATCTGGCTATTATAAGCTATTCCGTAGTTACAAATATTTGCTAAAATAAATATTTACATATAAGGTGGAGTGGGGTGCATCAGAGTGCAGACAGAGTATAGGCAACCCCATTATTGTATATTTTTCCTATCTTTACTGTAGGCTAGTGCAGATACTCCACCAAACCCCAACACATTCTTGGAATAAAAACACATAATTTATCACTATCTGATTTAAAGAAAATCTTTTAAAAATGTTCAGAAATCTTCATTCTTCATGGTATAGTGCTTGAAGCAGAGAAGGAAGTCTTTAAAAATGTATTTTTGAATAAAAATAGTGGGTGGAGGCCGTGGGGGGGGGGGGGGGGGGGGGGCTGGTGTCACTCTTCCATAGGAATGTAAGAGAGGATGGAGTGCTCCTGGGCGATGGCCGCCAGCTCTTTCAGGAACTCTGTGAAGAGCACGGCAGCGAACACCTCCGTGTTGGCCAGCGAGACCACACCCTTGGGCTGCGGAGAGGCGTTGACCTTTGACCCCTCCGAGACGATGGCACCGGCTCCTCCCTTAGCTGAGTCTGAAACACACACACATGTTTTTTATTTCTCTCGCTGTCAAGTGAGTTTATTTCACACTAGATGCACCCGCACTTACTGGGTTGTAATCTTGTTTGTAGTCTGCGTATTTAGGATGTTCATTACTATTAATGATTATCATGAAAGAATCACTTTCAAACGTTTTTGACATGGAATCAACAAAGTGAAGGGAACACAGCTTGTGTATTCTGTTTAAAGAAGATCCAACGCTTAGTTTGAAGCCTTATATCTGTGTGTGTGTGTGTGTGTGTGTGTGTGTGTGTGTGTGTGTGTGTGTGTGTGTGTGTGTGTGTGTGTGTGTGTGTGTGTGTGTGTGTGTGTGTGTGTGTGTGTGTGTGTGTGTGTACGACAACTTGTACAACTGTGAAACTATTGGGAGAACTCCATCAGCAACATGTCTAAAACTTGAGTGATGTTCATCTGGTCCCTATGGTCAAGACATAACTCAGCTGCACTGAGAGAAATACTTTAAGGTCCAGGAGGGAACCCAACATTAATAATACTGCAGATCCTAATTAGCTCGGCACGGGATCAAAGCAAATAAAATGGAAGCTAATCAACAGCTCCTTCCCTTACCAGCAAACCAATTCCGATGGATTAGCATTAATCAATCAATATGTAATACATTGAACGATGAATGCCAATAATTAATACAGTCCAATTTGATTTGATTGTTGATGCTCCATCAAAGTCCCAACAATAGTTGGTTTACAACCACAGACTTAGAATGTTAGACATACAAGAGGTTTAAATACCTTTCTAATGCAATTCCTCAACCTAGGCTACATTTTACACAGCAGGTCATCTGATGAATGACAGACAGTGAGATAGACAGACGGACAAGGAAGGAGGCAGGGAGGCAGACAGACAGACAGATGTTTATATACCTGCTGCTCCGAGGGAGCTCTCCCTGGCCAGAAGCCAGTGTTGTGCAGCTGTGATCATCCCTGGGAAGTCCTTCCGGCTCTCCGTCAGATCCTCTATCTGGTTCTTGACGGAGGCGAGGACCTGGAAACACACACGTACACATACACACACACACAAGGACACAGAGATCAAGCACTACAAGTGTCAAGGTTTCCCAAACACTTTGCTGAAATTCTGACGTGTGCTTCAACGGCTTTAAGTGGCAATCTTGAAGATTTCCTTTTGGTTCTCTATGGCAACACATTTGTCAGTAGGTGACCATTTGTCCATGAGATACTGTGGCCCACCAACATCAAGCTTGCTAAGTTCATGATACTCCAAATACAAGGGCTTTCAACAGTGGGCCATAAGCTCAGTCACCATTGTGTTGCCCCATTTGGCGATAGATATGGACTTGACAGACATATCTTTACGTGCAAATCTTTGTGTACACATCTTTAAATAGTAATCGGCTAATAAATATTACCAGCGCCAACTTAAAAATAACTGTATAGTATACAATTTGATTGTGAGAATGAGATTTCATTTGGATTTCATGAACATGGTATTCGTTAGTGAAATCATTCCAGTTTTGTGTTTTAAGGAGAATTATTATCAAAATCATGATCACGACCTTTGCACAACTCAGTTTCATTTCCCGGTAATAAAGACACACACACACACACACACACACACACACACACACACACACACACACACACACACACACACACACACACACACACACACACACACACACACACACACACACACACACACACACACACACACACACACACACACGGCAGGTGTTACCTGGTAGAGGGAGCGCACGCTGGGCTGAAACACCATGTTGGTGTTGAGCAGGAAGGAGCGCAGCAGGGGCTGGGGGTAGGCGGCCAGCTGGGCCAGGATGCCCGTCAGCAGCAGGTTCACGTGCACAGAGTTCTCCAGCATGTTCTCCAGACGGGACAGCAGCACGCTGACAAACGGGCCTGCACAGAGGGGGAGACGCTTCAGGGTCACGCTGGGATTACACGGTTTTAACGATGTTATTTATAATGTTACAATGCTGAGGGCAATGGGACTTGTAGGGACCTGGGTTGGATTTCGATAGCGTTCCTATGCCGTGTCATTCCTAACTTTCCTGACTGGTTTTACTGTCCTTTTCATAAAGCCACAAAACGCCAATCAAATATTCAGAATTGGAATTTTGTTGAATTCAGAAAATGGCTTCATAAGGACTGCTAGAAGGCTCTGTTTGATGTCTCTTGTGTATCCCTCCTGTCTCTGTGTTTTACTTTGTGGCCTCACCTGTAAAAGGCACAGCGTGGCCTCGACCTCCGGGCCGGGGGTGCTTGGCGCCCAGCGGCGACTTCTCTGGCTCCGGGGTGTCTGCGGAGAAGGAGCTGTAGTCCACCTCCATGCCCTCCATCTCCTCCTCCTCCCCCTCCTCCAGGGTGGGGGCGGGACATGCGGCGGGCTCTCCGCCCCCGGACCCCACGCCCACCTCGGCGCTCAGGGTGCCGATGAGCTCCTGGTACTGGGTGAGCAGGTCGTCCACCCGGGGGCTCTCCGGGGTAGCGGCGCAGTCTCTCTCCCCGGGGGAGGGGGGCGCCGAGGCGGGTGCGGACGAATCTGCTCGGCTCGGCCCGTCCCCCGCCGACTCCGTGGCGTCCGACGGCAGAGCCGAGTCGCCCGGGGGGGACCTGAGGGCGGCGGGGTCGCCCCCCCCCCCGGCGGCGTCAGCGGTGGTCCTCTTGGCCACCAGGTCGTAGACCATCACGTCGTCCTGGAAGTCCGACTCCTCGACGTAGGACCCCCGCACCAACATGATGGCCGTCCGCCTCATCTCCTGGATGTGTTGGGGGGGCTCGGCGGCGGGGGGCCGGGGGAGGGCCTGGCCCCCCTCCGGCTCCGCCCCTCCGGCGCCCTGCGCGGGGCAGGCGTCGTAGCTGTCGTCCCACTCCAGCTCCTGCTGATTGGTCGACGCCGGCTCCGGGGGCGGGGCCAGCGTGGGGTGGCGATGCTGGGTGGACGACGACGATGACGACGCCGACGTGGACGGCGGCGGCGGGGGAGGGGGGTGCAGGGGCGGGGCCGCCGGGCCCAGGCGCGCCTCCCCCGGGGGCGGGTAGTCCTCGACGGGGGGGTCCCGGCCGTCGTAGGGCGCCGACCACACCTGGCAGGCGCGCATGCACTCGGAGATGCCCAGGCGCGCGTCGTACAGGTAGTGCAGGTAGCTGACGTCCAGGTGCACCTCCGAGCCGATCACGCACACGTCCGAGGAGCCGTCGTCCGACTGGGAGCCCCGCGCCCGCTCTGGGGGAGGAGGGCGACGACGTCAGATAAACACGGCCCAAATGACGATCGGTGGCGAGTACTACAGCGCTGGCGGGCGCCAGCCTCAGACGGCGCTCACACGGTGCAGAACTAATGAGGCTGACGAGCGGCGGCGGGGGGTAAACTTCCATAATGGTTTCTACCAGTGGGAGGTGTCGCAATTAGGTGGAGCGCTCCGACGCGTCCGCTTGTACGTTATCTGCCAATTACATTCAGATTAGACAAACAGCCAGAGGCCCTTCTCTCCCTCAGTGACTTCTTTGTACAGATGTTTCAGAAAACATTGTTTGCGATATTTTGCTATATATTGTCTTTTTTATCAGAGAAGCTCTTGAAAAGGCTTTGACAATGTTTTGATTGTTGATGTGTTCTCATTACAAGCACTTGAGGAATAGCAATTAACTATTAACACAGTGCACACTTTAACATCACTTTTTTGTTATCTATCCAAGGGTAGGGCCAGGAATCATGTTCAATGAGGTCTACAGGTCTGCTGCAGACAGGGGGGGGAGTTTGACCCAGTACCGGTTGGATAGGAGTTGAATACCCTACCGACCTAACTATCCTATCCTGGCCCTATCCCGCATCACAGTGCTGCCAAGTTTCCCCATTGGCCCCCCCTAGTGGCTTGAACGGGAGAGGGGAAAAATGTGCGTTATTCCTGAGAGACCTTCTAGTTTCGGAATAATAGCTGCAGTAGAAGAAGTGACCGAGTGCAGCTTTAAGTGTATGTATTAATTCTATCCTTCCAAAGTCTTTCACGCTAAGACACACACACACACCTGTGGCGCCGCCATGGTTCCCGGGGCCCGCGGCGTGGCCCCGGGTCCACACGATGGAGTCCAGCTGTCGGAGCGGCGGGGGGGCGTGCTCCGGGGTGCAGCACGACGGCGTCAGCGCCAGCATCTTGGCCGCCGACACGGAGTAGCAGTCCCTCTCCCGCACCACACACCTCTGACTCAACATCATGTGGTTACAGGGGATCAGGTACCTGGGGGGGGGGGGGGGGAGAGGGGGGGGAGGGAGGGAGAGAAGAGAGAGGGGGGGAGGGAGAGAGAGAGGGGGAGGAGGGAGAGAGAGAAAGAAAGAATAATCTCTCTTATTTAATGAGAGAGAGAGAGAGAGAGAGAGAGAGAGAGAGAGAGAGAGAGAGAGAGAGAGAGAGAGAGAGAGAGAGAGAGAGAGAGAGAGAGAGAGAGAGAGAGAGAGAGAGAGAGAGAGAGAGAGAGGAAATAAATAGAGAGAGGGGGTAAGAAGTATAAAGAGAGAGAGGGATGTGAGAGGCGAGGAGGAGGAGGAGGAGGAGAGGGAGAGGCAGACTGTCAGGGGAAGCCAGGCGGGGACACAAGGCGACTGCAGGGGGTGGAGGACACTCATCACAGAGTAAACCAATTAGATGTGTGGCAGATGTCTGTGTGTGTGTGCGTGCGTGTGTGTATGCGCGCGTGCCTCCCGTACCTCAGGATGAGCTGCAGCATCACATCTTCACAGTACAAGCCGATGAGTGTGCGGAACAGAGCCAGAGATACCGTTCCCAGCTGAGAGGAGAGGGGAGAGAGGAGATAGGAGAGGGAGAGGGAGAGAGGCGTTTCAAACAGAGAATAATCATTAAATAAGAGCAACAGACGGAACTCTTCATTATGAACACTTGAGATAACAGTCTTTTTGTTTGAGGCACAGTCGAGGAGTTCCAATGGGAGACGGGGACTTGTAGGATAATTACATCCCTTTGCAATGAAGGAACATAGGTCGATTCCACTGCCTTCGTAAGTGAAGCAGTGTTGTGCTTGGGTTGGCACAGGGATTCACTTCTGAAATACCCTCGTTACCAACGGAATGGTTAATGATGCGTATTCAATTATAAAAAATCTTAAAAGGTTGATTATTCCTCCGCCAACATCAGGTTCATTGCAGGTTTTACAAAGACGAAAAGAAACAAGATTAGGAGAATGAATACATTCTGAAAATGAGGGTGGAAGAATGTTTGATCATTTTATGGTTTGTTTTAGCCTGTGGTGGTTATACAGGGAGGAACGGGAAAAGGCAAACAGGCTTTCTAGTACACAACAGGCTGCGTGTGTATCAAAGCTTACTCCTCGTTCACAAACCATGGAACAAACAGCTTTTGGCTTTCCAGTGTTCCAGCAACTGATATATTATTTACAGTTCTTGAATATGATATCTGACGATACCTTATGTGAACTTTCTTTAATAACACATTTCACTACTAAACACACACACACACACACACAAACACACAAAATTCCTATGACTTTTCATCACTGATCACTTTGCATGGCGAATAGCGTACATATGCACTGCGACTGCTTATCACCATGGCAACATTCTGCATGTCTCTGTGCTGGAATGATTAAATATTAATATAGGATCCAATGCCTTAGGGTGGGTGAGTCCACTACATTTCTTCTCTCATGTTGAAGGAAGTTTCTGTTGTTTACTCCGTGTGTGCTTGTGTGCGCAAGAGCGCGTGTGTGAGCAAATATGTATATGCATACATAATTAGGTAATGGTATTGTATAGGTATTGAATGAGCATGTGTGCACACATAGATATTGAGCGAGGTACTGAGTGAATATGCATGTATGTTTGTGCACACATAGTTAAGAGAGTGACAGTGTGCGCATGCATGACTAAAGACACGTGCATGGTGCTACGCAGAACAGGATGTTGTTGATGCCGCTTAAGTGAGTGACTGAGTGAGTAAGTGGGTGAATGAGTCAGTGACTGAGTGCAGGGCGTGGGGTACCTGGTAGGGGGTGTTGATGCGGCTGACCAGCGTGTCCAGGATGTGCACGTTGTCGTGACGATGCAGCAGGATGAAGGTCAGCAGGGTCTGCAGCAGAGCCGGCTCCGACACGGACCTGATGAAGAGCTCCAGGTAGGCGGTGGTGGTCATCACCTCCTCCAGGGTCAGCTGGAGAGAGAGAAAGAGAAAGAGAAAGAGAGAGAGAGAGAGAGAGAGAGAGAGAGAGAGAGAGAGAGAGAGAGAGAGAGAGAGAGAGAGTCAATACACCACACATACAGTACACTCATAGCTAACAACAGGAGGAGTACAATCTGTTCATGGACGTGTTTGTCTCTGTTTCCTGCCTTCCTTAGCATATCTTTTATCGTCCATATTATCCATGTGGATATTTTATTTCATTTTATAATCTTGTTTATGTTGCGTGTGTATGCTGTGTGTGACGTGTTCAAGCAACTGTGAATTTCCCCCTGGGGATCAATAAATAGTCATCTATCTTATACATCACACATAGAAGACCATAAGGATGATGCGCTCATATTATTTTTGATTAACAAAGGACATAAAGCATACAAAGCGTCTAAATGAGTCAATACTAGAGTTGAATGAATAATAAATTGTTAATCGTGTTTATATTACAAAATAGAACCAAAAGGATGTTTATTGAGTAGGTTGGTGACCTCGGACCTTATGAAGAGCGGGTGCCAGGACTGGCACCAGGAAGCCATTGTAGATGTATCCCAGCAGCTGGTCTCTGATGTCAGCATGGGCCACCTAGCGGGAGACACACAGGCTCACATCAATGGGTCTGTGTGTGTGTGTCGTGCCTGCGTGCGTGCGTGCGTTTGCTAAGCACCTGTACGACAGCGTTGCAGAACTCAAGTGAGTTGAGGAACTGCACGAGGGGGGGCATGCGCGCCCAGTCGTCTCCATGGAGACAGTGCCACTCCTCGTTGGGCACCTCCAGCTTGGTGGGCAGGGAGGAGTAGAGGCCGCTCAGCCCCGTGGCCAGCACCTATGGGTGGGGCCACAGGGAAATGATCAGTTTCGAGTTTCAAGGAGAGGGAAATGATTACAGGTGAGTGGTGACGCAATGGATTCATTTTAAGGTGTCACAGGATAGCACGGGGTCTAGGGTACTAAGGTGCTCGGTTCCCGGTCACACTGTACCGGGGTTCAATCTCCAGCTTCAGACACACCTGGAGGCGTCGGCAGCAAGGTGCCTTACCTCTACCTGCTCCTTAATGCATCCGAGTTCACCATGTAGCCCTTTGACCACTTTTAAAAACAGGACCGAAGACTTTTATGCTCGCATTAGCTTTCTGCTAAATCTTAAATACATTGCACTTTCATTTTTTACTTTGTTTTCTCTACCGCGTCCATTTTCTTTTATTTCATTTTATTGTATGTTTGCTTTAGCTTTCTTCTGATCAATCTTAAATACATTGCACTTTCTACAATGCATTTTTTAAACTTTGTTTTCTTTTACTTATCTATTTTATTGTTTTATTTTATGGCAATGTTTCTATGTGAAGCACTTTGAGTCTGCCTGGTGTATGAAAAGTGCGATATAAAGAAAGTCGCCTTGCCTTGTATAAAAAAAACAACAACTGCTAAACAAAAAAAACACAACGAAAAAAACAAAACTCGATGACTAAGTAGGTAGAACCACAGGAAGCGGAGAAGACCCCGGCGCGTCCCCCCCCCCCTCCCAGCATCGGGCCTCACCGGACAGAAGTAGGTGTTCTGGGCGATGTGCTCGGCCACGCGCTGGTTCTCCGCCGACAGGGCCATGATGAGCAGCAGGGCGTCGCGGGCCTGCTGCCCCACGCCGCCCTCCCGGTGCAGGAAGGGGATGAGCAGGGAGAAGATGAGGAAGTTGGCGGCGCCCTGGTCCTCGCTGGTGTGGAAGAAGAGCTCGAGCACCGAGGGGTCCTTGGCCAGCACGCAGCACAGCTGGTGCAGCAGCAGCACCAGCTGGCCCTCCACGCCCGGCGCCTCTGCGTCCGCGCACGCCGACAGCAGCATCATGAGCGGCCGCAGCACCGGCTTGTGGTGGAGCACGGGCTGGCGCGCCTGCCCCACCAGCGCCTCGTACATCTTCAGCTGCTCCAGCTTCATGTCGTCCGAGAACTCCCGCCGCAGGCTCCACACGAACAGCCGCTCCATCACGTTCTCCATCACCACGAACTCCAGGATGGGGCCCATGGCGCCCTCGCGCCCGCTGTCCTCCTCCATCAGTAGGAAGAGCATGTGCTCCACGTAGTTCTGCACCGCACTCGCCTCGTCCACGCTGGGCACCGGGCCGAAGCGGATGCCGCCGCCGCCGCCGCCGCCCACGCTCAGGCTGATGCTCGCCAGCAAGGGTAAGCCGCCGCCGCTACGGAGAGGGTCATGCTTCTCCAGGATCTTCACCACCTAGAGGGGGGGGGGGGGGGGGGGGGGGGTTGTTACGGCATTGCTTTGTCAACAGGCAAAGTGTTAAAAATAAGCCTGCTGGCAAGTGTGCCACCGGGGGAATAGAGCTTCAGCTCCAGTGCCAGGGTTAAAAGGTAGAGAAGCAGTGCTTTGTACCGTGATCAGACAGTAAGTAGACAGTAGTGGATACAGTAGAAGTCACAGTAATTGGACGATAGAAAGAGCCATTCCAGAGTTTAGAAATAGTAGCAGCTGTGCTCATTAGCATTTTAACGTTGAGAGTAGTAGACTGGGGAGGAGCGATCTGGTGGTGAAGGTGTTTGCCTCTTAGCCGAAAGGTGTTGGGGTTCGAACAATGTCCGCTAGTCGACCTGCTTATTAATGACGTGTATCTCAAATAAAAACACTGCAATTTCGTTGACATGATCGGATCTGCTAAAGGCATAAATAGGAGTGCCAAACATAAATTATATAAAGCATATCACATGGAAAATAATTCAAAGGAAAAGTGGACTGTGAATGATGACTTCCAAGCTTACAGGCTATACATTTTTCATTCACATCATTAATAATGCAGCGTTGTAGACCACTATCACTAATGCTAGCCTAGCTGTATCTTCTGCGGGGAAAACACATGCTTTGGACTCAGCACATGCTACATTTGCCACGGTGCGGGCCCCCACTTTACGTGCGGTAACAAGTCAGCATGTTCTTTTAATAGAAACCTCCGTCAGCTCTTTGAGCTGTGCTGCTTGCTATGGCCCCCCCTGTGGGAGCGCATACCTCCTCCACCTCCTACACCTCCTTCTCCACCGGCGTCGGCCCCGGGCCGACGCCGATGCTCAATGACAACAGCCCAGTTGACCATGAGAGAAATATCTAGGTTCCACAATCGCTTTACTTGGATTGCATCTAAAACCAAACGTTCAAAGTTGACATGAAGGGCGCAAGGCGCAAGTCGTCTGAGCTAAGCAAACGACTCGACGACGCTTCTGTTGCCTGCACTGGGGTAAACATGACCTATTGGTCGTCACTGAATACATTCAGTTCCACCATCTCGCTAGTGTTGAGAGCCAAGCTGGAGGCAAGATGGCCGCTATAGGTGAATAAGGTCCACGGAGGTGGGGAACACGACCAGACTGGGTTCATCTGTGCTCTGTGTGCGCGCCGTGAAGCACCGCTTTGTGGTGGCTGTGTGTTGCGTCGTTTTCCCTCCCTTGTGTGTGGGTAGCCAGAGAGACAACAACAATGGCCCCTAGTGTCCCTGGGCTTCTGCCGCTGCCATGGCGACGGGGGGGGGTTATCAACAGAGGCAGGCCGTGCATGGGTGACGGTAGCAGAACAGGTGAATCATGTGTACACTGCCGTCACGACAGAGGAGCAAGGACACCGTGGGTGGACAGGCAGAGGGAGTGATTGTAATCGGAGAAGAGCACACATTAGCCGTGCCACAGGACTGCGTTCGTCCAATGGCAGAGATCTACATTATCAACAGCGGTGTGCTTTTGTTGGATGCCATCTTGTATCTGTTTCGAGGGGTATTGATTTTACAAGAAAGTGGCAAACATTTTGAGCTTTGATTACCCAGAGAGGTTGTAGCCAGAATGATCGGAGTGTGGGTGTGTCTAATGCTGCACTCAGGAATCCAAATGTGTGTGAATACTGCATAGAATGGGCTCAGGCTTACCGCATGAGGCAACCATATCTCAAGGTTGTTCGGTTACTTCACTTGCTCTAATCATGGTAATGATTAGCTAAACCATGTAGGAGACTGAAGCACTGCTACATTATGCTGTAGGTTTTGCATTGAAAGCTCATTGTTTACTGTCAAAGAAATAGGCAGTGGGATGTCATTTTAAGTTAAACTATTAATCAAATAGAAAAGTTGCTTAGTGCTTACAATTCAGAATAAAGGCTTACTTTAAGACACAGCAATTTCTAATGACTTAAACCTGCACTACCTAACCCTTTATCTGTCACCCTCACTCCTATCTAAATTACCTCAACTGAGAAAGAGAAGAAAATCAGGAATCCACCCAGGGTTCAATCAATTCTGGAATTACCCTCTCCAAATCAATTTGGTCTGAAGGAAAGAAGAAGAAAAAAATCTAATTTGGAACCAAAGTCATGGCTGCAGTGAAACCAGGTTCTCAGGTTTAAATACAGCATCGCCAGTCCCTCTATTTTCCACTGAAGGCAACAGGGGTGACGAACTCACACTGAGAGACTTATAGAGCCAAGAATCCAAGATGGCAGAAAACACATTTCCAGTGCTTGGTGTTTGGCCAAAGGGGGCCACTCCAAGTTACTGTATCCATCGCCTTGGCAAAGAGTGGAAGTGTTTTTGGAAAGTGGTCTCTATGATCTCCAAGCATGAGTCATATGAAGGCACTTTCTAATAATAAAAAGGGTCAACACTGTCTGGCTGGTTCACATGGCACTTTTCTAACCAGCTAGCTATAAACTTCACCTCCAACCTTTTATAACCTTTATCTCAATGCACAATTGCCTCTCATGCACACACTGTACATGCACACCGAGTCCTGCAAGGCAACCACCAACAGGTTGTTAGCATAGCAAAGGGAGGCTCAAGCCCGACTTGAACCAGAACCAGCCCACCGTAGACCTGACAGGAGAGAGGTTGTCCGAAGGCGTCTCACCTGAGTCCAGTGGTTTTTGAACACGATCATGCAGGTCTCTGGGTCCACGCCTTTGAGGACCAGAGGCTGCCCATCTCTGTTTCCGTTGGCAACCATGGAGGCCATCATGGCGCCCTGGTCATGGTCTGGGCTAAAGCATGGGCCGGCGCTAGGGTTCCGGGGGTCACACAGGCCTCAGTTGTGGCTGGCTACGGACGCCGCTACTCCAACAGCAGTATACCTAAAATAGAGAGATGCAAACAGGAAACGGCTGCGGCTTAATAAAGCTTTAAATACTGACTAGGATGTTACATTATCTGACCATAGTATTTCGTCATTGCATTTTTATAATAGCAATAGACACATTTCCTACACATCTCTCTCTCTCCCTCCCTTCACAGTAGCCATGACAGGGGAGCAAGAACAACAACAATAACTGGGCGAGCGTAGTCCCATGACTCAATTAGAGAGAGCGAGAGACCGAGAGAGCGAGAGACCGAGAGAGCGAGAGAGAAAAATTCTTGTAGGGCCTCTCACTAACTCGGATCTCTCACGGCTTTGCAGAGGTCACCTGACAGCATTCCAGAATGTTTCTGGTGCATTTTTGGAATGCTGAGTCTGACTGCAACAATGTCAACAAGCTTGCAGCATGCATCTGACATCATGACAAAGACCTTGCATGATATCAGATGTGCGCAAAATGCAGAACACTGGACGAGCAGAGCAGAGTAAAAGTGGACGATACAGAGCCGTGGGGTTTAAGCAACCGATGTAACTGCATGGGAGACGGGTTCCTATGTTTGTCGTACGTCCCATTGATCCTACAAATAGGTATGTCTATGGATAGCATTATGGTATCCTCAAATAGGCAGGAGATGGAAACAATTCAAAAAAGTATGAGGTTTATTACTAAATACTAAATTACTAAATCTTTTGGTTTCATTGGTTGAACTGTTGTGATTTTGTAAAGAAGGAATAAAGATGGCATTCCTATATTATATTATTCCTGTTACATAATTATTGCTGTAAGTGAGTCATAACTAGAACTCAAACTGAACCCAATTCACATCATTTATTTCAGACGCAATGCTCAACCAATAAGCTGGCCAGTCCCTCAGTTTTCCCCCAAAATCGACCTTTAAACCAATCCAAGCTCACTCCTCCTCTTTATTTGAATACATTCTGGCTAATAGTAACCACTGATTCCTCACAAAAAATATCAATAAAAGTCACGGCCTCAGATTTCTACACCCTGACCATCTGCTTTCAGTTAAATTGACTCGAGCATTATTCACTCAGGAATGCAAGCTAGCGTGGCGGTTGGCCAGAATACGTGCATGTGTAACCCTTACCTCCACCGAAGCACGGCATCTTGAAGAGTCTTGGAGGGGTTGAATTTCTAATGGGACAGAGTGGTCATCCGCGGTCCTATTGAGCAAAAGAGAGAGAGGTAGAGACAGCGAGAAGCATACAGATATGAAGTTATTTCTCAGTTTTGGAGCCCACTGTCAGCCACCTTCAGGAAGTATGTGAGTAAGATGCTCAGAGTGTGAATAATCCGGAGGGTGAGAAGAGGCTAGCGAGAGAGAGTGGGAGACTGAGGGAGGAGAGAGAGAAAGTGGGAGACTGAGGGCTGAGAGAGAGAGAGAGAGAGACAACAGAGAGTCTGAGGGAGGAGAGACAATAAGCGATAGGAGACCAAAAGAGGAGTGCATCTGTGTGTGTGTGTACGTGTGTGCGTGTGTGTGTGTGTGTGTGACAATATGACAGTAAAAATTATGCGTTGAAAACATTCCCGTCAACAAGAAGCTTTGAACCATTTCTAAAATACAATGAAAACAATGGGTTTCTTCCCCCTTGTCGTGAGGGCCCTGTATCCCAAAATACTGAACCACAAATGTCTGACATTACTTAAAATTCATTACTTTAATGATATTTTACATTAACTTTTTGTCAATGTTGAGTGTCTTATACAAGTACAATATAAAAGGCAACCCTAATAAATTGTTACTCAACTTTAATTTCATCAAAACACGTCTGTTAACATGGCTATCAGTTCCACATCCCCTCAATCACCCACCCCCTGTTCGTCTGTAGCCGGAAATGACCACAGCCAGTCTCTGGAGGATGGCTGTGGCGACTGTCTTTCCGGGTTAGTTTGTTAAGGCAGGCTGTTGGATAAGCCCAGCGCAGGAAGTGATTAGCCTTAATCACAGGACAATACCCTGTGACTTTCTCAAAACGTAGAAGAGGAGGTTTTTACTTTTTAGGAGGTTTTAGAAGACTGATATTTCAAATAAAAATGTCTCAATAATTCATTTTTCTCCAGTGAAGCGCAAAAAATTGCAGTTGTCCTTTGCCACAAATGGATGTTTATAACTTATCAGCCTTACAGGAAAACATGGAGTGTGTGTGTGTGTGTGTGTGTGTGTGTGTGTGTGTGTGTGTGTGTGTGTGTGTGTGTGTGTGTGTGTGTGTGTGTGTGTGTGTGTGTGTGTGTGTGTGTGTGTGTGTGTGTGTGTGTGTGTGTGTAAATAGCGTTACAGTATTTAGTTATTATGCAGACTTCAAACGGGTTGTTCATGTCTCTGAAGACCAAGAACCAAACCTAGAACATAAACAAGACAGAACCGGCCCCAACGCTGGTATTCAAGAAAGTGTGATTAGTGGGCCTAGATAACAATAACATTTATTTCCTTGAATACAGATGACACTTTTTTAAAGTTTCTTGATTAAAATACACACATGAACAAATTGATTTCATGAACACAAATGTTTGATAATTATTCTATGACCATCAATCAACCATAGCAGAAGGGAAGACATGCTTTGCCAGAGCAATACAGCATGTGAGAGAGAATCAGGTGTACCGATATGGATTCCTGATTGATCACTATATTCACTTCCCAGCGTTAGACTAGGCATTAATACCAGTATAAGAGGATCAATCCATATTAACAGCATTACATTACCCAGTCCTTGTATACAAGGGAACAGGACACACGGTGGCTGTAATGCCTGTTAGTAGCACCGTGGTATGGATTCTCCACAGTGGCTTATGTGCGTCTAGCTGGCTTCTGGTGTACGTTCTACAAGTGGCTGGGCCAAGCTAAGCTCTCCCCTCCACCACCACCAGATTACAGCAGCAGAGCATTTTGGATCATCAGTCTTTGCGGGGTATTATGGAAGAGAGCCTTGATTTCAAGAAGCGGGTTTTCCTTAGACTAAAGCGGATGTTTGTAAAAAATAAGCAGAATATAGTTTATTTGCATTTATGACATTTTTTCTTCTTCCCATGAGGTAGATTGTTTACGGTGAAAAAATTCCCCTTTCTTTGGCCCAAGGGGTATTTAAATCTGTTGTTCGAACGATAAAGGATGCGGTGATACTTTGTTATCGAAGCCAATTCATGATCCACCCGTTAGGTGTGGTCCCAGTGCTCCGTCACGCAATCCGACACAATGAAGAAGAGCACAGCGCGGTCTGGGTTTTTGTTGTCTTATCTTCCTTTCTGTTCGAAGCCTGTGAATCTGGTTTCCACAGGCCCTCCCGAGGTTCGGCGTTAAGAGGGTTTGCTCTCCATGCAAACAAGTTCGAGCCCTGCCCTGGGGCCACACCCTCTCCGGCGCTGGGCTGCTGAAAGTCACATTGGAGTGCCAAGTCAGCGGGCCTTGTTGCTGCGCATGCAGAGAACATGCCTCGGCGCCGCAGGGGTTCCTCATCATTTATTGATACAGCGAATGAGTGTCTCACATTCCAGGCCTTTACTGCTGAGCAGAACGATCACACAAGTGGTAGATAACGTGTTCATACAAAGCTAACCTGTCGATTATTTTACCAGTTTGATTATTCCGGCGTAGAGGTAAAAGAGGTTGAAGTTGTTTTTTTTTAAATCACACATATCACAAAATAGGAAACACATAATTGAACTAACTCAGAGATATGGAGGTTAGGAGGAAAAATACAAGCCTGTGATGGATGAAACAACTTTCTTAATATTTCTATCAAGGTGAGAGAATTCAGTTGCCAACGGTTGGCTATGGCAACCGAGCGACAGTGCAACTACAGTGTCAACAGCCGCTGATAACCTTACAGTTACAGGTGAAGCGGCTGAAAGGGCTAGGTAATGGCTATAAATAGCCCAAACATGCCTGCCCAACCAACAGAGAGCTCGGGAGAGTAGGACATCCATTCATAGTCTTATGGCCTTGTGCATTCGCTGAGAAGGCTTTGATCAATTGATCAGTGACAAATTAATCTACTGTTCTGACTAAAGGGTAGGATACTCAGCCCTTCCCTGATAACTTCCTCCATTGAACCCGCCATAAAAAAATTATACAACTACTTTTATTTTCTATGCTGCTTAAATAGAGCAGCAACAACAGCAACAACATCACCAACAGTAGCAGCCATTGGGGGCTGACTAAAAGGGCTGTGCAGGTGTTAACAAACAGCCAATCAGTCAAGACTTGGGGGGTTACATAAGCAGGAGTGTAGCACGGTGCTTATTGAAGAGTGGATTAAGTTAAAATAGGTTGTGCTGGGGATTGTCCAACACCTGCAGGACTCCATATAGAGACAGAATCCTGAAGTTCCGGTCTTTATGTTATGTTTGGCCATGTTGGTCAAGTCTTCCTAATAAAGTAAATTGATCTCAATGAGCATACCCTGAATAAATAAAAGGTAAAAAATAAAATATGGCAAAGGCTTCCCCTTCACTGTTTGATTCAGCGATCAGAAAGGAGAGATGAGGTTCACTAACAAGTTCAAACAGACACGGCTTAGCCTACTTATTGTACCTGGGAGGCACGGCGAGGAGAAGGTCAAAAAAAAAGAAAGAAAGAAAAACAGAAAGGAAGAAGAAAAAAAGAAAGAAAGAGCAAGGCCTATCTGTCGAGAGGAGATGACGAGAGAAGTGATGCCACCACCAGAAACCATGTGGGATCGTGTGCCAGATTGAAAAAGATCAAAACATGAATAAATTGGGGTCTTCAGAGGATTGGAGGGGGGCTGGAGTGTAGTCGTGTCTGCTGTGGTCTGATAAGATGGGGGTCTGATACCCACGAGAGAGACACAGAGACTACACATGTGAGGGAGTGAACAAGACAACTGTACCCCAGAGCGTGTTTGTGTCTTCCTTCCTGTCAGTGATACTGGCACAGGGAGATCTGATCTTGTTTACCTCTAGGCTTCAGTTTATATTCCATCTTTCTCTCCCTATTGTGTGTGTGTCTATAACTCTGTGTTGAAAACCTGCATCGTGTTAGTACTTTAGATGTGTTTGTAGAAGGCAGGAAAATATTTTCTGTGTGCTGTACATTCAAATGAAGCAGTCACATTCACTTTTAATTTATATACAATCACATAATTAAATACTCTTATTGGTTAAACTGGTGTCCGCCTAGGTATGGACTCTTCATGTTCTTACTGCTACTGCTTACGTACCTTACCGCCCCCTCCCCCCCCCCCATGTTTAACAATACAGGATGACAAGTCAATCCCTAAACGTCTTAGAACAACATGGATCAATCCACATCACAGAGCTACAAAATAGAGGACGACGACATGATCCACCAACCTCTCAGAACCAGAAGATGTAGATGATGAATCGGTCCATGCCCATTTTTTAACTAGTAGACGAGTGGATCAATCAACATCTCAGAACTGCAACATATCGAGGGCGATAAGTCGATCAATCCAATCTCATAAGCACAACCTATAGCAATCCACATGTGGGCCACACTCACAGAATCACTATGGAACTAATTAATTAAAGAAGAATCTGCTGCATTTTTAATAGGGTCATTCGTAAGGAACACATTTTCAACTGCTGTTCAAAAGACACTCTTACAACACAAGTGGAGGCTGTTTTTCCCAGTAATAAGAGTCGATGCAAAAGAGATGCAAATCAACATGCTCTGGGCTGTTTGAATACAGCAAAGAGTTTCTGTTGATGTCAATCTATTCAACACAAATAGATCAAGCTCTGATACAACTTAACCACTTGGATACATCAGCAGCAGTGGACAAGTGCAAAGTCAAACGTTAAGACATCCAGAACGACAAATGGCCAACAAAAACAAATAGGACACCCAGCATGAACTCCCTGAAACCCATACAGGGATACAGGTGCGTGTGACGGCTGACAGCAGGCGACAGCCAGCGTCTCAGCTGGATGACCGTTCCCATGGTAAAGCTGCAGGTAATCCCAGACACGGGACTGTGCTGAGCTGGGCTAAACCCATTGTGAGTAAGGAAACAAAAAAAAAAAGAAAAGACGAAATACTGGTTTCTCAAGAATCTGTTTCACCTAGTGCTCGCTGCTTTGCTGATCATGACTCTTGCACAGTCAAATATAAATGTTTAGCTCGCTTTGTAAGGACCAAATGCAGAAATATCCAAGCAGTTGTACGTATAGCGTGCCAGGCCTGCTATACACGGAACATTAGGTGAGGTGGTGCGTTGGTCTTACCCAATAAAGTCTGCCACTAAGCCTTATTTAACAAGATTCCCCTGCACTTGACTCATTCAGAGTCATCTTTCTGTTGACTAATTAAGGACAAGTCTGTTAATGCCCATTCTGCCATAGATAATGCAATGGCTGTTGCATGTGTTATTGTATTTAAGCCTGTTCTGCAATAACCTCAGTCGGCCACCGACAAAGTTTAGCTGGTATGGTAACAAGCAATAATAACTATGGTTGGCATCTGCTACATCTTATAGAATATTTGAACTAGCTTCAAACAGCATATCACATCAAGTGATATAGTTGGTATGACAAGCAAACAGAGTAGGCCTAGTCACCCATCCTCCACCAAACAACTTCGGGGATCACAAGTCCCAAGTAAATTCCTGAGCCTCTCAGCAAATTCAGGGAGTTGGCCTACCGTGGACATTACAATCAGTTTGAATTACATATTCATAAAAGCAGTTATGAAACAAATCAAGACACAGAAACCCATAATTACGAGGTACATGTTCTATGCATCCACATTCGATGATAGACAGCATAACTTACTTAATTTCCCTTTCCTTGCCAACATATGTGCAGCATACAACATTGATTTAGTCAAGAATGTGTGCCCTTGTCAAGGAATACCTACGAGGAAGTGACACACACACCCAAAATCTGGTAAATAAAAGATGCCAAAGAATGAAACTTTGATGAGCATATTCAGACACCCAATGCTCAGACATATATTTGGTGGCATGCAACATTGTTACTGGATATTCGCGGGCTAAACCTAGATTTTTATTATGGTTCTCTTTGAAATCGAGACGGAAATCAATCAGGTAAAAACGTGCTGCTTCTCGTAGAATACATGCTACTATTGGGGCAACACGTGGAACCCAGCGGAAACATAAACGTCACGTGACCCACCATATATTACCTACACAACGTCAGAAGAACCAACACTTCTTTAACTCTACATGAAGTCGTGTGTAAAAGTATATAACAGTTAACGGGGATTTAGCTGTTGTGGTCTTACAACGCCGCTGACAACTCCCACTGTTGACCATGTCAATCACTCTAGTCATGCGAAATAAATTGTTCAACAACACTCATGTTTATTTTTTCCAAAGACATGTTTTACGTCATGGAAGTAAACAAATAACCAATTTATGAACAATGTCTGCTTCTTTCTCGATTTAAGTTGTCTTACCGTCGAACGTGTCCTCTGAAAGGACGCAATCTCTCCACTACTGACGGAGGCAGACAGGCTGAGCGCACTACAGCTGAGCAACGTCGACCCGGTTCAACGCCTTCCCGAACTGCAACCGCCGAATAAATGTCGGGAATGTTTTGTTTTGAATAGCATATAGCGGAGAATCACGTTACACTGAACCGCTATTTCTGAGCGTTTGAAAACCTAGACGTCCGCGAACATATAGGTAACTCCAACTATAATCCCCTCCTAAACGCTCCACCCCTAGACATGCAATCTGATGACTGCATTCAAAAGCTACAGTTTACTGACTGTTTTAATTTCATTTAATCGTAATAAGGCCTGCTATTAGGCATATTTGCCCAATTAGTACAACAATGATTTATGTGAGGCGTTTACATCCGATTTCCCCGGCAAATGTTAGCATCTAGCCTTTTCCGTTTGGTGACAATGTAACCGAAGTTTTCGAAATTCAAATGTGTTTTAATATTCAGTGAGAGGCGGGCAACTTTACCACATTAATATAACATATTTGCTAACAAAATAATTATTACTTGCCTATAGATGTTGAATACCTATCATATAGTGACATCTAGTGGAACTTGGGGTAAATGCAGTTAAAAAAATAATAAAGAATCGAAAAAATAGGTGCCCACCTGACCATGAACACAGTGATGTGGAACGACAGTTTTGCAATATGCTACCCAGAGGAAAATAATAGATTACGTTAACTAACAAAGTGAACGTGTAGAGAGAGATATTAAAAGATACGAGAGGAGAGATGGAGAGAGATATAGAGGTATATATGTATATATATATATATAGAGAGAGAGAGAGAGAGAGAGAGAGAGAGAGAGAGAGAGAGAGAGAGAGAGAGGGAGAGAGAGAGAGAGAGAGAGGGAGAGAGAGAGAGAGAGAGAGAGAGAGGGAGAGAGAGAGAGAGAGAGAGAGAGAGAGCACCCTCAGCATAATGGTCTAATAACGGTCGAGCGGATCAGCAAAGTTCCACTAACTTAGTTTCGTCACAGTCAGTTTTATCTGTTCCTGCACTGCCGAATTTAAGTGGACGTCCGTTAGTTACTATCTGGGAATAGCTGACCTTTGTTTTATTCAGGTAGTGGAAGAGCGGTTGTAAAACGGGGCAACCAAACACGCAGTGGAAGACCGACTTTCAATTTGTCTTCAAACTTTTTTGGCCAAATAACTTGTGAATCCCTGGAGCAGTTCATCGGTCCCGTGTCAAATAGCGATGTCCGAACCGATGACCGAGGAGCAAGAAGAGGAGAGGGGAGACAGAGATGTACGTGACCCGGCGAGAGGTAGGTTAGGGAAATCTTGGTTTGAGATTCGAAATCCCATTTTGCTTTATAGGCTGTGCTATTTATTTACAAAAGGATTTAATAATACATTGTAAAATATGTTGAAAGATGAAATGAAAGATCAGTATTAAATAAAATGCGGTACTTTAGTCCAAACAGCGAATTTGCCTTATAGGCTTATATCACCAAATATCTAATAGTTGCATGCATAGTTGACAAACTGAAAGACAATCATTGACAATTAAAGGAAGAGCAGTGCATATTTTGAATGCTGGAACTGTCTTTTATATTTGTCAAACATTGCCAACTTTCATTCAATGAAAGTTAGCGTACCAGTTTGACGTCACTTGTCATTTTGGTGGCGCTGCCAGAGTGACAACATCCCCCTAGATCTTATGTCTTTCCAGGATGACATTTGTTAAGGGAAGAAGTCCTCTTCATGAGCTATTACAGTTGTCACTGTATTTTTCTTCACCAACACTGTGATCATTTAGGTATAATAACAGTTATGCTTAATGCTTTAATGGAACCCCAGGCAGAAGAGAAGATGTCACAATTTTTCCTCTCGACAACAGCTGTTGTCCTAGAAGACGACTACATAAATGCTCAGTCCCCAAGCAAACCTAAGCAAATGTTCACTCTTTCCCCCCATGTTAACCTAGCCATGCCCTGCCCAACCATTTAGTCTCACATGCCCCCACCTCCAACACATTCACCCTAACAACAGCTGTTTTGTTTCGGGATCCCTAGCTGACCTCATGTTGGGCAGTTGGGGTGGGCTGCATTTAAAAAGACCCCCCCTTATTTCATACTATTTGCAGGTCTCATTTGTGCATTACACTACGCTTTAATGGTGATATCATACCGTGACTGCTATTAAGCAGATTAAACATGGCACTGAAACAACTTGGTGGATCCACCTCAGATATGCATGCTGACTTCACACACCCACGGGTGTGCCTGCCTTCTTGCCAACCGCCATGAATAAACATACTCCTCACCAGCAGCTAGCAGAAAGGCTTGTTGATGGGAGAATCACCAGAATTTGCCAGTAGTGTAACTTTGTACCTTTTTTTGGCTGATCTCTTTTACTAACCAATTGCTTTCCATTATTTTAATCATGTGATATTGTGTAGTATTGTTTCCTGTTTTGGCATCAATCACTCTCCCTAATGGCATGCATTTATTCAGGTCTTCTCCTGTTTCTAAGTTAATGACTTTGAGTTGGAAACCTTTCATTATGTAACAACAATATTTCCCTATAGCGTGCTGTGCTCCATCAATCCCTTTATTCAGTTTAATCCTATTACCCTGGCTTTTTATGTGAGAGGGTCCATGGAATCTGCAACATTGTCCCCCAAGACGCCGTGGGCAGAAGGAAATTAAAAGATGTTAAATTCCTATGGGATTATAGAGGAGGCACTGATTTAAGGATGGTTTTAATGTGAGCCGTCCACAGACTAACCTTGGTAGTGTGCTTGGTGTTTTGTTTGAGAGTCTGATATAGGCCTGCCATGAGAATCTAAATACCTTAAAATATATTGTGTCCTTATCAGATTTCAGATTTCAGACTTTATTGTCATTGTGCAAACTTTTACAACGAAATTGGGGAAGAGCCTCAAGTCCTCATTGCTGGTTGTGAAAAGAGAGAAATTTGTTTTCACTGTAGGTTCAACACCACCTGTTCTGTGAGAACGCCTGTCCTGCAGAAAACCAGCAGATGTTCCCAGTTAGAGAGGGGCTGTTTAACAGAGGTCATTGCATCAACAGGTGTGCTGTACTATGTGTTTCACCTTCACAGTAATATAAAGAAAGTCATCTAGCCTATTGCATCTGGTTCCCTGTCCATAGGAACCGAATATGTTATGTTGTTTGAATCATTCAATGGTGCACGATCACTGTTAAATATCCATAAATAAGATTAACTCCCAATGAAGCAGAACATGTAGGACCATCTGCTGGACTTTTCTCAATATTTGAGATGGGCTGGTGGTTTGGTTGAACCCTCTGAACATCAAGACACTAATAATCTCAGAGTGTTGTGTTTGGTTTGATCAAAGTTGCAAGGGATACTTGAGAAGAATGATTCATTCTTCCTGAGGTAGAAACACTTTCGCACATGTACGACTCGGATCGGTGTGGTGACCGCCCGATACATAAGAAAGACAAAGGTATACAAGGATTTACTATCAAATCTGGGAAAAATGAAATACAAATACTACTCTCAAGAATAATTTCACTACCACACAGACAATTATATTTTAGTTAAACACCTTAGTGTTGGTTTTTCCACATGACAGGTGGGTGAGATGTTGCTATTTGACTATACCTTTAAATAACAATGGGAGCATGGCTACGCCCGCACACACCACATACATCTCGATGTGGGATGAATGGTATCGGTTACAGAGCTGTTAAAGTTAATCATTTAAGCTTAACTTGAAACTGCCACTCAAGACGAGGCTTCCAGGTAAAGTGTTATATTTATTCACTTTGACCTCATGGTGGAGCGAGGGGAGAGATAGTGACATTGCATTCTTGTGTGATATAACCAGCCCTTCCTGAATTACCACATTCTTTTCCATCAGATTGGCCTAGCAGAGAGTAGCCAAGAAGCTATCTACCCTCCCATTTTCTGCTGGTGTCTGTGGGGGGGGGCGTGTATTTTTGTGGGTGTGTGTGTGTGTATGTGTGTTATGGTGGCTTCTGTGTTTCCCGGCACACAAAGACTGTTTCTTTGTTTAATGGATACTAAGGCAGAGATTTGAAGAAAGCCGTACTCTATTAAATGTTTGCTTTGCAGGTAGGAACATCACCACTAAATAAACACATTTTGGACTAGCCTATTCATTTTCAAGTAACATTTACATGCAATGACACCTTTTTTCTGTAGGTTATAAGAATGCTAGTTTTGTTTCTTTGTAATCTTAATTTGCTAATTTGTCTTATTCTGGTAACTGATGACATGAATGTTTTGGCTAAACCATTTCGCTGCGACAGTAATTGATAACAAGGGACAGGTGCGGCAGGTGGTTTAGGTTGGTGAGCAGGGAGCTTATGTTTTCAGGTGAGAGCTGTGTAGAATTCCAGCTGACAAGGAGATGCAGTTCACCGGCAGAAGGGGACTTTTAAGTTGAAGCTTTTTATCTGTCTGCATTAGCATAAATGGCTAACAACACTCTATCTCTACCAGTATGACACAATGTTTTGACCCTCATATAAAACACCTAAACTCATAACACACATAAACCCATATTTTGAAATACTTAGTACTTTTTAGACTCTGTTAATTTGTTGAATGATGTTTCCTTGCTAACAAACAAACACATACCTGACAAATCTGAGTACCATGCATTTCTGAAAACTTCAGGAGCCATTATTTATTTGTACAATACCCTACCCTTAAAAACATTTGGTGGATGGGGTATCGGTAACTTCATAGAGGAATATAGGTGGACTAGAACAACATGAATGGTCACCTATATTATTAAAGCCTATCGCGGTAAGAACTTTCTTGATTGTCAAAAAAATGTTACCCATTAATTGTCTGTCCCAAACATGTCTCTTTAACAAATGTTCCTTAAAACGAATGAACATGAATATTGAAATTGTTTGTCCTATCTGTACACTGCACAATTATCTGTATTTTTTTTATAAAACTAATAAGAGGAGAATGTTACCAGGAAACAAGATAGGTTTGTTAACAGGTTCATCAACATTACAGACAGAGTCTGCATACCAGGTGTTCTGTTCAATTACATTACTCATCAAAATGTCCCCTGTCTTGTTCATGACGTTCCCGTTCCCCTCTTTTTCCCCGAAGATCACTTGCAAAGGACCAAGCCAGATCGCTCCCATGCCAGGTACGCTCACCCCCCTTGATTAACACACCACATCCCTTTCCATCCACTTTTGAGCTGATGTGGCAATAAAACCGTTGCAGAGCTACAAAAGTACAGGTAGTTTCTACTTGACAATCTCAGAAGCTTCACAAATATTGTATTTTGTACCTTTTTCTTTTACCGTTTTACTGAGCGGTGTGAAAGAGGACTCTGTCTCTTTAACCATCAGATCTGCTGATGGTGCGGTTGTGAGTGGGCCAACAATGCGTTCTCATCCTCATTCACAGACAGACCCAGGGGGGATTACAGGGAGATATGCTGTTGTTAGGCTGATGTTGATGTTGTTGTTGACAAATGGTTACCTGCTCACACAGTCTGCCCTAGGTGTACAACCGCTGAGACCCCTGTCAGTCTGAAAGTATTCAAATGCTTTTGAATACTTCGTTCTTTGCACTGAAGTATATTAACATATTTTTGTAACTTTTGCAACACTGATTTAAAACAAAAAAGGATGGCTCTGGGTTGATCCCCATGGCTGGATTCTAACCTTCAGTATCCAAACACCTACCTTCTCCACATAAGCCACTTATAAAATGTCTCCCAACCTAGCATCCTGGATCATTGCCCCCCAGGGGGCATTGATGCGCTCTCTGTGTTGTAAATATAATGAGGATCCTTTACCAAAGATTACATCATCAGGCACCTTTCCTTAATGAGGCAGATATTTGTTTCTAAATGGCCCTGCTTCAAACCAGAGAACTTTCCCTTGGGTGGAGAACCACCACCTTAGTCGAGCAAACACTACAGGGTACCATGGTAACGATGGACCTCTAAACGTGGCTGATATTTTTATCCTGGCATTAAATGAGGGAACCCAGATGGAAAAGGACTTAACTGAAAGACCGTAACGGATTTACAAACTATAGACTTGCTTTCTGGAGAGAAAAACAAAGTTGTCGATGAGATGTATTAAATGGCGAACCGTCACCTGTCTTGGGGAAAACGTTGTTGAGGTAGGCGTGATGTTGCGCAGCATTTGATTTTGGATGATCGAAAAGATCTGTTTGTCTGCATATGTCGGATAACGTATAAAAATATCATTTAGTAAGTGTTCAACGCATTAAACAATGAACATCAACAGAACATCAGAAGACAGATTAATGGGTTGGGGGATATTCCCAGGTGCCAAAATGATTTTCTCATTGTGTCAATGTGAGTGTAAACTTGCCCGTGGGGAACAGATACAAGTCGCCTGAGGGTGTTGCACCTTGGTTGTATTGAGGAGTTAATGCTTCATTTATATAGCCTATTCAAACAGTGCTTAATAACAGAGGATGCATAGCAACAAAAGCAACGATACATAGACCATAACAAAAAATGAATAAAGAAGCAGGAACAGGCATTAACAGCAGTAAAAAAGGGACGCCAGGATATATCTGAAGTTGTTTTTCAACTTCCACAGCAAAAGTGGCAAAACAGTCGAGTAATAATCAACTTTGGTCTTTAGTCTGGCAAGAGGGACAGTCATTAGAAGTATTCTAAAATCAACCTTTCGTTTCACTGGCAGTCAGTGAAGTGACATTAGGGTGATTTGGCATCTGTGCCCAGAGCGTGTCAGCAGCCTGGCTGCAGCCTCTAAGACCAGCTGTAGTCTGCCACAGGCAGCCTGGCTGAGGCATGCAAATTAAGAATTGGGGATTCAGAAGAATCTAAAAATACTATAAATGAAATGCAGATATTTTTTTGTTTTCTATACACACACACACTACGTTTTGGGCACGTAAGCTGTTTAGTTTAAAAGGGCTGACTACCTGTGAGTTCTAGAGAATTGAAAAATGGCCTATTGGTCCACTTTATCAGCAGCCCCTGTTGAGACTTCTTCCCAGGGCTATGCTTTGGAGAGAAGCAGGCCCACACCTAAAGAGGTAACAACAATGTTTTTCTATACCGTTTTCCAGCCAGGGACCTCTGTCCTCCATACGAGCAGCGATCAAACGATGTGAGTTGAACAGCCCTGAGATTCTGCAGTACTGTGAGATGCACAACAGAACTTCATATCAAATGAAATCAAAATGAAATCAAATGAAATGTCTATGACAATATACCAAGGCTTCTGTTCATTGTCAGTAAACGGATTAGTCAAATTGATTCACATTTGGTGAACTTTTTTTCTGCCCTCAGCGAGAACCAACTCTCCGATTGACCACAGTAGAGAGAGAAGGTAGGAGAATGGGCTATGATGGGAGGTATCAAATGGGAAGGTTTTAAATGGAATTTAAAAAAGAAAAGACCCTGATGCCTCTACTATTTTTCACTCCCTCACTATCTTGAGTGGCAGCTGTAGTTGTGGCATTATTGTACTAAGGGGGTGGAAATGGTGTGGTTTGTGTCCATAGGCGACCAGAGATCACCATCCTCTCTGCAGAGCCTCTAGCCAATAGCAGTTGGTTCCCAGGGGCCTCTGGTATCTTCAATTCCCCCCCAGCACCTCCCCCTCCTCCTCCGGCCCCCGAGTCAAGCTGGCCAGGAAGCGTCCAGGCAGACCCCCAGGTACATCAGGTTTACCCCAGCAGCCCCATCAGGGGACCAAGCTGTGTTCCTAATTTGATCTGTGTGTGCTTTGTGTTGTACAAAACCCGGAGTTACACCAAAATAACAATAAAAAAATAGTATCATCGTAAACAGAGAAGATAAAAATTAACTGAAAGTGTTAAAAAAAAAAAGTGAAACCTCACTATTTCTCCCATTTTAGCCACCGCCTTCTTATGATCAGGTGATCAAAGAGAAAACCCAGGAAGAGCACGTCTCCAGGCCGACCGCCGCCCCCCGCAGGTTGGCCTGCACCAGCACCAGTGCCACCCAGACGGACCCTGTGAGGGAGGACTCTTCAGCTAGTCCACGGCTCAGTCCAGCCAGTGAGACGGGAAGAAAACCCAACGGTCAGAAATCGACAAGAACAAAGATTTCAATTTCATATTTATTTTGCCCTATGTTTTCAATGTTCATTCATGATATTTTTGTATTTTGCAGTTAAAAAGCCACAAAAACCACCGAGGCCATCATTGCTGAAGACTCAGTGCAGGGAACCTACTATTGTAAAATCAGAACCAACAAACATACAGTGCACAAATGTTTCCATTGGCACAGAGAACCAAAATGATTCAAAATCATGCATAGAAAAACGCAATACAAAGGAATCTAAACACGCATGCTCAAGATCGGTCACTGTGCAATGGGATGGTTCTGCAAAAGATTTGATTCAACATATTAAGGTTCCTGTAAACTCACAATCCCCCCCTGCCGACTTTAGCACACCATCCTCAGAACCAGAGCCTGTCGAATGTCCAATTCCGCTTCCAAGATTGAAGAAATATCATAGGAAACCTTTGACAGAAGAGGTTAGTGTTTCAGTTCAGACTCTGGTCAGCCTCAGTGATAATGTGGACGACAATCAAGTGAACTCCAGCAACAACCAGGAAGAGTTGTCCTCGAACAAGTACATCGAACAACTTCTGGAGGTGTTTGGTGCAGACAACAGTTCCCTTGAAAACGACAAAGCATCAGAGTCCAACTCCACAGAACAGAGTACAGAGGCTGATGACAAGATGAGCGCTATGCACAGCCAACGGGAAGTCAGTGCCCGGATCGCGGCTTTTGAGACCAAGCCGAGCACCGAAGAGGAAACGGCAGCACAGAGACCGAAGCCTCTCCCTAGGAATGCCTCAATCAAACCTCCAGTCTCGTCTAAACCCTCCATAGCCTCCAGAGCTTCGTTTAAACATAGTGGGGAAAACAACAACAACAACAACGTAATGCCCCCAAAACCTTTGGTGGCACCAAGGCCTCAAAAGCCATCGCCGGCCCCTCGGCCTCAACATGCACTGCAACCCGGAGGCTACCCCTCTATAGGAGGTCCCCAAGACATGATGCCCAGCAAGGGGCCTGTCCTCCCCTCATCTCGCCTCTCCATCAAGGCCAAAGTGAAGGGCCTTGAACAACAGCTACAACAGGAGAACCGTGTCCTGACCCCTCCAGTGCCTGGGGAAAAACCCTTTAAAGAACCTCTTCTACCCAACCTCAACCTCAACAACCATAACTCCACCTTCATGGCCACAGAGGATCAGGATTATGACAGCTCATCGAGTAAGTAGCCATTGTTAAGTCCCCGATTCT
Organism: Gadus chalcogrammus; assembly: GCF_026213295.1. Classification (NCBI taxonomy): domain Eukaryota; kingdom Metazoa; phylum Chordata; class Actinopteri; order Gadiformes; family Gadidae; genus Gadus; species Gadus chalcogrammus. Next base: position 17,766,467 of record NC_079414.1, on the reverse strand, counting down.
ATACTATTAAAGATGGTGACGACCATCAGTACTATTGCGTCCATTTTTGATGGTTTATATGAAATCTATGAAGACTTTATAGGTCATCTCCAAGAAACGATGTCCAGCAGGGTGGCTGTTCTCCCCACATCCCGCCCTACACCTCCAGTGCCTCCCAACAAGCCCGATAAAGAACCTCCAGGGCCTAACCTCAACCATGACTCTGAAGGCGAGTACGACAGACAATCGAGTAAGTCAGCTACCTTCACTACATGTTTTTCTCATTAAAGAAATCATCATGTTTACTATAAGGATTTTCAAGTACAGTTTTGAAAAGCGATACTATTGATGTAAATATTGTCAGATTTCATTGGAGAGCTCCAAGCAACGATTGCCGGCAAAGTGCCTGTCCTCCCGCCATTCCACTCCTCCACCATGGCCAAAGTGGAGAGTCAAGAACCACAGCAGGAGAACTATGCCCCGGCCCCTCCAGTAAAACCCTCCAAAGAACCTCTAGTAACCAACTTCAACAACTATAACTCAGAGGATCAGTATTATGACCGATCGAGTAAGTACCCATCATTCCCTTCACAGATCTTCTACTATTAAAGATGGTGTCGATCATAAGAATTTTTGCATGAATGTTTAATAATCTACTGTATATCAAAATATGCAGACTCCATAGGTGATCTCCAAGAAACGATTGCCAGCAAAGTGCCTGTCCTTCCGCCATCCCGCCCCTCCATCATGGCCAAAGTGAAGAGTCTGGAACCACAGCAGGAGAACTATGCCCCGGCCCCTCCAGTAAAACCCTTTCAAGAACCTCTAGTACCCAACTTCAACAACAATAATTTCCCCTTGATGGCCACAGAGGATCAGTATTATAACAGATTTAGTAAGTAGCCATCATTCACTCCTCAGTTCTTCTACGATTAAAGATAGTGTCAACCATAAGTATTTTTACATTCATTTTTAAAAATCGATATCAAAATATGAAGACTCCATAGGGGATCTCCAAGGAACGATGCCCAGCAGGGTGGCTGTTCTCCCCACATCCCGCCCGAGCCCTCCAGTGCCTCCCACCAAGGTCTTTAGAGAGCCTCCAGGGCCTAACCTCCACCATGACTCTGCCTTGATGGCTGCAGGGGACGAGTACAACAGACCATCGAGTAAGTCAGCTACCTTCAGTTGATGTTTATTATCATTAAAAAGCCCAGGTTCTACCACCAGAATTAGATCAGCCATTACAAGCAAGCACAAATGTTAGAAAGACTGACCAGCCTACCAGCCTTGGACTGTACCAACTGGTGGTCTGATCTATCCATCGCACATCTTGGTGGAAACTACCAAGCGGGATGACACTCTAGGGTAGATTTTGATTTGGGTTGTAATGTCTTATTACCACAGCTGGTGGTAAAATCAAGGACTGTTTTCTTCTAATAAATAACTAAGTGGTTAATACATTACATAATACTACAAAAGTGCTATGCACTTGTTGGTTAGATTTGAGGATGATTAACCCCACAAAGTTGTTGCTTGACACATAATAATAATATGCCTTTCCCCTGCGTCCAGATCGTGCCCCATTTCAGCATCAGCAAAGCCTGGACAGTGGTTTTTCGGGCTACCAAAACAAACAAAGTATTACAAGGAGACCAACCACCATTCGGCCGAACAGCATGACCAGTAGAAGTGAGTTCCCTATAATCCTCAACCTATTTGATTTGAGGATGAATTATGAATTAGAGAACTCGGAGGAGCGATGGATTCTGGAAAATATTTTCTTGCTCACTGTGGTAGAGGTCGCTAACTTTTTTGGATGCGTTTGACTGTGGGTCAGCTCTCTCTTCAGACACTCCTCCTTCACTTCCGAGCCAAAAGCCTGTTGGATCAATGCAACGCCAAGTAAGCATTATGAAGCCCTAAGACCAGCCCCCCCTTGCTCGGTTAGAGTTTCACCCCAGGAAGCAGGAAACAAACCAACAAACCAACAAAACCTAACTACAAGCATACCTGATACACATGCATAACTAATCGCACACCAGTTTTACCAAGTACGTACTAACTAGTTGACGGGCACAGCGACAGACCTGTATTTTGGAAACAAATGGTTTAACCATGCGTTCATACCAACAAGTTTAAACTATCGCAGTCTTGTTAAGTCTTAAAGAAATGTAACCCTTCCACTCCATTCACCAGCCCCTTGAGAATTGTGTCACAGGATGTAAAGGAGTCTTTTTCTAAAACTCACACAAGCAGTCACAATACTCATTATACCTCCTGTGAAACTTGAACTTCAGCTTTTTTTTTTTAAATGGGACTGTTGGTTGCTATGGTGTCTGATTTTCAAGCAAGGAGAGAACCAAAGTTGTTTGATGAAAATAATTTGAGTCTTTCTTCTTTCTTTTTTAGGAGTCATTCTACAAAGGGCAAGAACCGAACCTGCCACCTCGGTAAGTGGGAGCTTACCATGAACACATTGCCACCAGCAAACATTTCTCCGCATACACATTTGCAGAGTACAACAACGTTCTTGTTGGCTCCACCTACAAGTGCAATAACCATGTAAGCAATAGCCCTTGCATGCCCCAGGTTCGATTCCGAATCTATGCTCCATGTCATTCCCATTCTCTTTCAACCAACTTTCCTGTATGCCTTCACTATATCCTGTTCATGAAAGCCACACAAAAACAGCAACATAAAAATATATTCAAAAAAGGGGATCCAGCTCTAACCACGATTTCGCACTTCCAGGCCCGGTGGGGGTAAGGTCCTTCCGCCCCGCCCTCCCCCAGCCAAGGTGGGTCCCGCTCGGCCGCCTCAACCCGGCCACAGCGCCCCGGGTAGAGCCTCTCTCGGACCGGCCTCTCAGCGGGGTGCGCAGAGTGCCGCTCCGGTGCAGAGGCCGGGTAGGAGAGGGCCCGCATTGCCCCCTAGGCCCCACCCTGGCCACCGTCTCTACAACCAGTACACAGTAAGGGACATCACCGCCGGTGTTTATTCATACACATGCCACCGGACCATGGCGTTACACAAGACCTTTGTTTTGTTTGCTGTGTACACAACCTCATTTTATATTTCTTGTTAAAATAATGTTTATTGTGTTTTATTGATTGCCATTGAAATGTCTTTAGAATGGGACTGCTGCTTGTGAAGCACTCTGAATTGCCTCTGTGTTTGAAGGGTGCTCTATAAATGCACTTTTTCTAATGTTTTGCAGCTTGAACTTCCTCATGGTATTGCTGTTTGTAACTACAACGGGCCTAACACGGAGGAGCTCTCATTTCAGGTGACTGGTCAAGTACTCTTAGTCAAACCTATTCTTTGTTAGTATGTTTTTGTAACACAGCCTGCACAGCAGGACCATCTATTTAAAATACAACACTTGTATGTTGGCTTATACTACTATACAGTTAGGCCATTGGGTCTTCATGCCTAATCTCCTAATTCCTCTATGAGCAATTGTTTTCATATCTTCTCTTTTGATTCTCCATTAGAAAAACGATGTGCTTCTGCTCCTTGAGGAGATGGACCAGAGGACGGTAATGTGTCAGGTAGGCGAGGGTAAAGGTCTGGTCCAGAGATGCCACATGAAGGTCATCACCCCCCTGGCTCCAAAGGAGGCACCTCAGGTAACCCTTCTCCATGGAAGTGAATTCATTTTGCCTGACCTGTCTAGGCTGTATGAAGAAGGTTGTGTTTACTGTCTGTACAGATCCCTAACCAAGCCAGTAGTTCGGAAGGTGGTGGACTACAAGTGCAGGCAATACATGACTTTGACCCAGGTAACGACTCACGGCTACCTCGACAGCTTCATGAACCAATTGATCTTTAGGACTTACTTTGAAGTCTGCATTAGCATTGGGTATTCTGTATTGTATAATGTAGGACTGCAAAGCCCTTTTGAGACTCCTACTGCTAATTCAGCGCATGATGGTTAGGGTGTTTTCCTCCCGAATAAAAGGTTGTGGTTTCAAACTCCTTTATCCGCCACCTTGAGCAGGGTGCCCTAACTCCCTACCTGCTCATGAATGTCTTGTCTCTTAAAACATTACCTGTAAGTCGCTGAGGATAAAAGCCCTGTGTGTGTGTGTGTGTGTGTGTGTGTGTGTGTGTGTGTGTGTGTGTGTGTGTGTGTGTGTGTGTGTGTGTGTGTGTGTGTGTGTGTGTGTGTGTGTGTGTGTGTGTGTGTGTGTGTGTGTGTGTGTGTGTTAAGCTGGTCCGGAGGAGCTGGGCCTGAGGGCCGGGGATGTGGCCATCATGGTGGAACAGGTGGATAACGACTGGTACAAGGGAACGTGTAGAGGGAATACTGGCCTCTTCCCCGTCAACTATGTCAACGTGCTTGTAAGACCTCACGCTGAAATTATATTCAAACTGTAGAGGAGGAGAGCATTAAATACATATAAATATTCAATAAGCATCCTGATGTAATGATGTTTTATATTTTATTTTTTCTAATAGTCAAATTCCCCGCTACCTTCTCGTGAGAAGAAGAAACCTTCAGCCACTGTCAGGTAAACATTTAATCAAAATAATATTCCTTATATTCACTTTTTTGAAGCTACTCATATTGTGCTCTGATTGTTATCGTCATGTGTATGTGTAATAGTTATTTTCTTTTTTGTCAGTGGCCCGAGGTGTGTGGCGAGATTTGACTTTGAGGGGGAGGGGGGGACCGAGCTGACCTTCTCTGAGGGGGACGTGATCAGTCTAATGGAGTACTTGGGAGACGAGTGGGCCAAGGGACAGCTGGGCGCCTACACTGGAATCTATCCTCTCAACTTTGTGGAGGTTGTTGAGGATCTGCCTCTACCTCCGATGACCCAGCAACAGCCCCAGACAAGAATAGCGTTGCCTGGTAGGAATCGTCTGGCAAATTTGTTATTATTGTTTAGCTAGGACAATTGAATTTGTGGTTTTGGGCGTGATATTATTCTCTGGTTCAATTATATGGAGAACTGATCCATCCTCCAAAGAAATGCTTAAAATCTAACATTTACCATGGATTCTAAGGGTAAATGAATGTTCGAAGTCTAGAATATTTCTCTTTAGCGGCAAACCATAGTTTGGTTTGCCATAGTGTTGTTTGTTCACAAATTTAGAATATATTTTCTTGTCAATTTCAAAGGACTGGCTGCTCATCCAAATATTCAACCTGAGGCTGTCAAACCAATCCAGGTAGGAGATCTGCAAATTTTGATGAATGCAATTATATTATGTGCCGTACATAAAATATTTACATAAAAGATCATGCACCATTTAAAATAATTCTTAATTTAGCTCACTGTCTGACATCCACGGCCCTCTCTGTGCTTATTTCAGGCCCCTCAGCCTTCAGGACCAGAATGGGTGGTGGCTCTCTATGACTTCAATGGGCAGACGGGGGAGGACCTGTCCTTCAAGCAGGGGGACCGCATCCTGATCACAAAGCACCTGGACACCGTGTGGTGGTCTGGCAGACTCAATGGACATGAGGGGATCTTCCCAAGCGCCTTTGTGGGGGGCAGCCCAGGTACTGTGTGGCTCGGACCCTGTTATCTTTTAGTTGTTTACTTTGCAGTTCTGCTGTGGAGACGAGCCTAGCCTTTAGATTGTGCATTCATTGGTTTACCCGTCGGTTGGTATAGAGAAGCACTATTTTAAGAACTGAGAAGCTAGGATTCTGCTTTTTGACGGTGGCATGTGTTTGTTATAGACCTCGCTAGGATATGAGGAAATGGTCTTAAATTAAATGGAATAAGAATAACTATACAAAGAAGGGTGATTACCAGTAGTTGACCACTGGTAACACTATTCCCTGATTAATAATTTTGCATATTTTCCTTGACCACCAGGCCAGTCCCTGCATAACAAACCGCAGAGTAGCGAGGCTGAAGGAAGCAAGGCCAAGGCTCTGTTCCGGTTCACAGCCGAAAGTCCGGAGGAGCTCTCCCTACAGGTGAAAGTCCAGACATTTTCCAGAATGTGAATGCATACATTGTGACATTTCATATAACATGTCCTTTGATCTTTACAGGCAGGGGACATCATAACCAATCTTGAATCCGTTGATGACGAGTGGTTCTTGGGTGAACTGAGAGGAAAAAGGGCACTTGTCCCTAAAAACTATGTTCAAGTATTGGGATAATGCTAATGTCAGAAAATATGAAACCTGCAAGTTATCAACAATTTTTTTCACATGGGAAACCTAGTGACTTTCAAATTGGAATGAAGTGTTATGGTATTGTCAAGATTGTATATACAATTGTTTAATAAATTGTCTTATATTGTAGTTATACTTTCATTTGATTTTTTTTTGATAGATTCCAAATTATTCCATTGACTGAGGTAGTCATTTTATCATGAGGTGAAATATTGGCAAGCTATTTGAATCATGAGCATAATTTTGGCCAAAGATATCCAACGCTGCTGATTGGTTGTCATAGACCAGTGCCTTAAATTCCATCACCATTTGCCCAAGTCAGCCATTTCTAGGCATTTGAAGGTAAATACAAGTTTAACCTTAAACCAGGTGGGTGATCAGCTGTTAGCAGTTTTGAAAATTGGCCTCTTCCGACGTCGCAAACGTTGCACATCTCTATCCGTCAAATCCAGGAGGACACGACCACTTGTGGCGTCGGAGGCAGATTTGAAACTTAGTATTTCTCCTTAAATATAGTAAGCATAATTGCCTGTCATTTTGGCAAAAGAAACACTGCAGATCAGCTGCATAAGCCAGTGCCTTTACATTCCATGACCAACGTCTGCCCAAGTCAGCAGTTCTGTCCTAGGCATATGACGCTCAATACAAGATGAAACTTAAAATACAACTGCATTTATGCTATGAGGCCAACGATGTTAATTTGGGCCTTCTTGAGGACCCGACATGTCCCAATGCGTTATGTGCACACAAATCCAAGTTCTCTCTACACAAACTAACTACAGCATGTACAAAATAAAGGCTTCAAACACAATTTAGTCTCATTTACATTTTTTATTAAATCTGTCATCGGGTGATTCTAGACGGACTCCTGGATGGGAGGCTCGTAGCCATCAGCCCTCTCCACCTTGGCCCCAGTGTCGTCTCCAGATGCCTTGACTGTAGTGCCACCACCGCCCTCTCCGTGAAGCTCCATGAGTTTTCCCACTACAAGAACAGAACATGGTTCGGTCAAACACATTGCACCTACAAAATAAAAGGCAAGCAGCGAGCGCACACAGACACAATTCCACTAGTGACTGAAGGAATTAGGGGTAGTAGCAGTCAAACATACAAGCAGATACGCTTCCAATTAAACCTGACAATGCCGTGTTAGATGAAATAAATGTGATTGAAAAGGAGGCACATTCAGTAATCAAAGAACTTCCATCCGGGACCAAAACTAATATCGGGTTCCCAATAGTATTCCAGCGATCTACATCACTTACACTCAAACTTTGGCTTCTTGAGCATTTTGACCTTCCTGACGTAGACGTCGTGCAGGGGATAGATGGACTGGCATGCCTTCTCAATGTCCTTGCCAACACTGTCTGGGATCCTGGAAGCAACCAAAAGCACACGAAAAGTCAATTATCTTCCGTTGGGAGCATACATCAGTTTAGTTCTCAAATATTTATGTCAGTTATTAGAATATAATTGAAAATGTTAAGGCAGCAGACCATCATTTTTTAAATTGCATGAAACAGGCTGAAAATTTCATTAGCCCAAATTTAAGTCTCATAATGCCTTATTTGCGCAATGAGCAGCAGAGATTTTATAACCTAAAAGACAATGAATTGCATTTTTGAATTAATAACCACGTGGGTCAAGCATGGTTCCTTGATGACGACAGTTCTGCCAATGGTCCAAAATAAAAAAGACTAGCACGTATTCTATTCGGACAAGGCAATAAGCAGTCCACTTTAACACTGTTAAACCATGTTGCTACGCATTATTATACATTACATACAGCCATCAAAAGAGAGATGAGGGGAAACTAGGGTTCTTTGCTTACAGCTTGTTTACGACTTCCTTCAGGTCGTTGGTCTGGACCTCACGACTCATGATCTCCATCATCTTCTTACGGATCTGACGGACCTGTTGGTGCTGGGCGTATGAGGTCTTCCTGATCTGGTTGGTGCGCTTCTTGGTGAAGCCAACACAGAACAGACGCAGAATGTAGCCATCGGTGGTCTTCACGTCCACATGGGCCTCGATCATGGTCTGTGGGAGATTTACAAGTTGTTTAACAATCTATAGCCGTTGATTTGGTTACTTTTCCATTTCAGTTGCTGAAATTATTTTATAGTGCAATGCAACCAGAAGGTATCAGTTTGGACTGTTGCCTTCAGAGGGAATATGATATTGACAAATTAATGTGCAAAACACAATTGAGCCAAACAAAATGGAGCTCATGTTCCATGTGGAAATACTATGAAGAATTTCTTACAACCAAATACATATAAACGGTATTTACCTGCCATTTCTTGACCATGGAGCACATCTTGTCTCTGGTGAGGTCCATACCATGGAAGTTGGTCAGGCAGTTCTTACCCTGGACATCCTCTGTGATGAGCTTGAACTTGCGGAAAGCAACCTCATCGTTCTGCAGATCAGCGAGGCTCACTTCGAACACACGACCCTTCAGACCATCAGAGGCGATACCTACATGAAAAGTGATGGTTAGATTGGGCGTATTAGTCAATATATTCTAGTAACCGTGTTCCATATTGTATGCATATTTTGTACCTATACTACATGGTCAAATCTGAATACTTACGGGTTCCCTGAGTCCTGGTGACCAAGGTCTTGCCAATATTGCGGATGTTGAACATGGCTGGTGCTTTGACATCATACCAGTCCTTCTTGGAGAAAGGGTCAACACTGATGGGGGAAATTAGTCGGTCATTAGCAAGCCTAACACGCATGCAGTTACAGGTTAGCATGACAGTTCAGCTTAGCAACGGTTGACGCAATGTTATCGACGAACATAAGGATAACTGGTTGACTCAATATTTTAAGTGTGCGTAACACTATTTACTCCTATTGGCGAATTAAATAATAAGTGCTCAATACCTTTCGACATAGCTAACAGAGCTAGCCTACAATGGGTTTCAGTGCCATATTGCTAACGGTAGCAAAACGCTAGTCCTTTGAGGCGTTACCATTTACATGATATACTAAAAAACCAGTGTACGGAGAAATATTTTCTGACAGCATGGAATATTAGATATGCAAACTCTGACTCATGAATGAAATTGTCACAATTAAACGAATGCATTTAATATGTTTTGTGAATAGGCATTGGGGAGGTCGCCGAGTAGCTTAGCACTGGTTGGCCGCATCCACCTATCATCGCAGTCATCCTTTACATTTTATTTGCTAAATAGACAGCATCCAATACATAGGATAGTACTGCATGATTATAAACTAGAATTACTCTACTTACATCTTCTTTTTGGCACCTTTCTTGCCGCCTTTGGTCAGCCTCTTATTCTTGCCGACTGCCATGTTGGCTATAGTGAGTGAAAGAGGAAGACGAACGTATTACCGCGAGACTTAAAGGCATTCTAGTCACGGGATTTGCTTCATCTCGCGAGTAAAATGCCAAACGCAAAACATATTGGCGTCCTCTACTGGTAACACCGGGAAATGCTTTTAAATCTTGCTAGACTGAAACATTGAAACATTTAGTAAATAATAAGTAGAAAGTAATTAGATCAATTCTGCATATCGTATTGATATGCCATGTACAAGGCCATGCAAAAAGTATCAAGGTGAAAAGATTGAAACAAACCTACAAAATAAATGTGGTCAAACTATATCTAAGACGTCCTATATAACATAGGCTACTGAATATATAACAATGTATATCTTACAAATCAGGACATAGACAATTATTTATAGGACTAGTAGTAACTCATTAGTAATGTTCATCGTTCTAAATCTGTAACTGTGTCCTTTGAACCTGACTTTCAGGTATGTTTGGGTGCGACCTGCTGTCATATCAATCTAAACTTGAACAAATTAAATATATCTTGGCAGTTGGTAGACTATAGGTCCCCTGAAAAGACATTTTCTCGACATATCCGCCGTTCAACCCCAAACTTTGAATATTTCCATGACAACACAATGTGTGTTTCGAACAAGTATTTGCGAGGAGATAGGCCTACTTAAATTAAAATCAGGTATTATAATGATCTTAAGGAAGTGCTCAGCATCGCTCCTATATAAATACTGTTCTTGTGGCCATATCCCAGCGGAGGTATCCCACTGAGATACAAATATCATCACCTTTCAGAATAGACATTAAGGGACATAATGACAGGGAACTAAAGTCAATGCAAATAGAGAAATAATGCATCCAGTGTTTCATTTAATTTCATAGCGTCATCATGGACGAGATGCATGATAATTCCGATGATTAATGTAGATCCCCATTCAGTTATACATATTTGAAATGTCGAGTTATCATTGTTTCGTTGTTTTAATTCCAGGGCTACTATATGCATGGTAATTGAATTGGCCTATATATTGTATGGAACATATTGCTAATATGTCCTACAATAAAATATGAATAACTAAGGGCTATTGCCAGGACATTATGCATCTATCTATAGCACCCGTAAAATGTAGGCTAGATAATGTGCTTAGTTTCTTCATATTAGCGTTCTAAATTCTCTCATTCAGATATTATAATTAGCGATACACGTTTTCCTATCACATTAGTTGACTGACGCCCTTTTATTATTTGTAAGTGAACAGTCCCAGACGACAGCGAAGTGTTTTTGCGTGAGGAGGAGGAGAGCACCTGTGCTCCACACCTGAGCCATTCTACTGACCCAACTCCGACTGCGCATGCTCAACCCGTTGAAGGAGTATGCTGTCATGGCGGGGACGAGCTGAAGCTACGGTGCAGGCTAAATCAGGAAGAGCAGGCGTTGGGACTAGGTTAACTCCGACATTGAATTAAGTCGAGGAGTTCCTAAAGGGACAACGACTGGACCTATGTCCTTCGTCTATTCTGACCGGAGCTGTGGACGGATTTGACCCCGTTTCGGAGTTTTTTTTTTACTCTTGGCAGTTCGCTACCTGTCAAGTGTGGAGAGCCAGTGACAATAGCAAGTTACGCTCCTGTACGCTAGTACCCTGGACACTAAAGCCGCTTGACCGGGTCGCTTATACCTTGACAGTGAGGACAAAGTATGGGATACTGCACTCCTTTTACTCTTGCTATCGTTTCCTCCAGCAGCGGGAATTTTCTTATTGCGTTTTAACTGCATCACTTCATCCTCGTATCAAGTTTCTTACGAAGCAGAGGAGTTGACAGACAACTAACACGTACTGTTGTCGTAGCCACATATCCTCCTCGGTCTTTCATCTGTATTCCTGGTAGTTCTTGTTAAAGTGATTTGGATGGAGAGGGAAGATAATATTAGTTGGTCTGTACCCTGTCAGTGGCTCATCCGGAAGACCAATATATAAGTATATTTCTCCGGCGATATCCATTGCACCCACCCCCCCCTCCCCTGTCCCCGTCCCCGTCCATTGTAAGTGAACAGGTGTTTTACCTGTGAGCCTACTGCCTTCCCTGAGAAATGGCTAGTGAAGAGACATTGAGTGTTTCCCAGACAAGTGATGGAAATGGGGAAACATCCAACGCGGTGGCGCTTAACCCCGGAATCCCCATCAGGGGAATACGGATGAAATTCGCTGTACTTGCTGGCCTGGTGGAAGTTGGCGAAGTTTCCAACCGAGACATTGTCGAGACCGTCTTCAACCTGGTAAGCTGATTATACGAGCTCAGAATAGGCCTTGCACACCTCACACACTTGCATATGTCCACCTCCCTCACCACGCTATTCTTGAACGATGATGGGCTAGAAGACTGCTCTGACACTGTTTTATAAAATGTGAATTATAAAGCATAAGATTGGCAATGGCATAGCGATAACCTAAGCTGTATTTATTAAACATGGAATTGTAGTATGTATTGGGATTTACGCTTTGCCCTGCCAATATGTGACTGTGTATGAATGAACATTTGGAAAAATGTTTCGGGATAAGATTCAATAGGCTATCATAAGGTTGAAAATCACATTGTGTTGCTATTGGCCTATTGTCTGACACACTGACAGACACTGATGGGCGCGTTTTAGGCCTACTTCCATGTCTATGAAATGTGTTATTGCGCAGTGGCCGGTGAATGAATGAAAGTAACAAGGAAGTACACCTTGCCTGCAACGATAGTTCGACCGTTAAGGTGGGAGGAGGGAGTGGAGGTGGAACCTGCAGAACTGCCCCGTCACTTTAGTCATGGCACAATGGAATCCACAGGGAGGGAAGCTCCACTTGGACTCCGTGGAATTGGCTGTCACAGAGACAACTGTCCCCACGGGGGCTCAATGGCCTTGTCGCAAAGATAAAAAACAAACAAACAAGCCTTAACCTCAAACCTGCCCCGTCCACTCCCAATGTATCCTACAAGAAAGCGGGAATACCCTTTCAGCCATTAATGGATGTGTAAACAAAAGCTGTTCTCTGACTGCCATAGTGTAAACCAGTGGACAAAGGTGATTTGGGACACTTAAAAAGTATTGGGCACCAGTTAACAATAGAGAATAAGTAAAGTTATGATTCATGAATGGCTTCACGAGGGAATTTTTAATTTTAGACCGAAATACTATTTTTACACCTTTTTCATCCAGTCTTATCACAAGAAACCGATTCCATGGTATTAACTTCCTTGAACTTATGGCGTTTGCTCATTGAACTCTTCCCGGAACAAGTGATGGTGGTTCCAAATCCACACTTTCAAATATTTGAATGCAAAATATAAGTCTGTTCTTTGACATCTAGCCGTTTGATTGTTTGTATGATAGCAGTTGGCCTACTTTGCAAATAAGTGAAGCAAAAAGTCTCGCACAACTCGTTGTTAACATTTCGTAAGCAATCTCCAGTCTAAGGGGTCGTCACTGAATAATGAATGTGTAAACCATTCACTTACAGTTCATAAGCCTTTTTACTCAATGTTATGTGGTATCGGCTGCGACAGGCCTTTGCCCGTCACAGTTGGCAAGGTGCAGTGAGGTGACACAGGAAATGGGTGATTTGAGACTGTGGAATGCCACATGGGTTCTGTCATGATGCAAGGTCAGCCAGAAGGCAGCCATCTTCCTGGGGTCGTTTTTTTTTTTCTGGAAACCAAATGTGGTGTATGTAGAATACACCCTCACACAATGTATTGTATGTAGGCCACTTCAAAACAAACCCTGAGTGTGTGTGTATATTGTTGCGTGTGTGACGTAAGATTGTCAGGAGGCAGGTTGGCAAAAATTATGGAATATATAAACCAGATTTCCATTGAGTTCCATTATGTTATGGCTATGTTCAGTTATTATAATTAGGTATTCAGTGTTTCTGTGGATACCTATTGTTATTAATATATGCTATTAAGTGCGGCTTGCTTTATAGGATTTTGTATGCAACCTAATTCCCAATTTGGTATTTATCATGGACAAACATGTTTTTTAAGATAGTATTCCATCTCTCCTAAAATAGTCTCGGAGCAGGGCAAAATTGATGTGTGCAAAAAATGTGACAGATAAAACCCTAATAATTCATGTAGCAAAGGTGTATTTTTAGCTTCAAGGATAAAACCTACTTTTATTTAGTAATTATGCGACGTGGTTGTCTTTCTGTGTACTGTGACAACGTCTGATGTGGCAACGGCAAACTGTCTGATTCTGTGATCCCATGGGATCCGATGACGGTCCAATACAACCATGCCCAATTTGTTAAGCATTTCCTGGGTTTTCTATGCTATATGACTTTGTCTTGACTATTAAGGCATTGTCTTATTTCAGTGAGTAGTTTTACATTAAGCCCTGCTCTTTAAAACTCAAACAAAAACAATGGCTGAATGGTGTTCTAAGCCTTCTTTCAGAGTGACATTATTTCCGCACAATACAAATGAGACAGTGTTCCAGTGTTGTCCTAGTCTGTCATGTATGGTCACCAGTGGTACAGTCACTGCTCGGTCACTTATAGGTCAGTGGGCTACGTAATAATAATGCTCTATTTGTTTGCCTTCTCTGTGTTGGTTTAAGCAGTGAACATTCATTGTGCCGTCTTGATTCAATTCCATAGTATCTATTAAATGTATTATTAAGCTCAGGATATTTGGTTAGTGCAGTCGTGTTTTATAACTGATTCACAAAAATATATTTCACAAAACAAAAGGATCACCATGGTTTTTATGACAATAGTTCATTGTATGTTAATGGAATCAAACGGGTTATAGGTATTGTGTTTCCTGCTTTATGTGCCTTTTATTTATTTAGCTAACAGCTCTACAGATGGGGTCAACACATTTACAGTTACTTCACAGACTAGAGTACATAGAAGTCTCAACATAAAATGTAATGTTGGTTAGACCTATCGTGGTATGAGTAGAAATGTTTATTGTGGTTATTCAATCTTTTGGGCATCTCTGTGACCATGTTGATCCAGTTATCCTCATTAGTTGGTTTTCTCAATGGTTTTGCGTTCCTATTTATGAGAATAATGTTCTGCAATGTTATTTATTTTTTAAATACAGTGTTCTTTGGAAAATGACCAGATTTGAGAGGTGAAAGTTGAAATAAATTAAAAAAGTATGGAAGGAAAACAACAAAAACTTGGCTTAAGGAATGGACTGAGGTAGTATGGTTCATTTTGAATGACTTGCATTACAAAGGCCGACATAATGAGGGAATAGCACTACCTAGTATTCATACTAGTCCTTAAAAAAACGAAATTTCTAAATCAATAATCGGATCAAACTCATGTAAAATGTTTATACCTTTTCTGGAGCAGGCGGGATAGCACCCTTACATTCCCTAAGATGGAAAACTCAGCCAATACAACAAGGTGTGCAGTAATGAGAGGAACCGGACCAAAGCCCACCAGGCACCGTTAGGCTCCCTGGGGGCTCAGCCGGCCAGTAGACCGTGTCTCAGGCTTGCCATGGCTCCTTTCTGCTGGCCTGCCCTTGTCATGTAGGCAACATATGGGTGCAACTTTCGGGAGGTTTCAAGATGATATTTCCTCTAACAAACTCTTTATTTATAATTGAAAGGCTAACTGCTGAAGGCGCATGGTGAGAGGCGTCTCTTGTTTCGGCTCTGTGCACTCGCCCTTAGGATGTTCCAGCACAACACTCAAAATACCTGTTTATCAAATGACAGCCTTGTCGCCACACCGGCCATTAAAACAGTAAGCATTACTTCATTTAGAATATCCTCATCATGTTGTGCTGCCCGACCTGTAAATCTGCATGAGTCATCATAGCATAGTATTTGCTCAATAAGATAATGTTTTTCTGTGTGCACTGCGAAGCATTCGATTTTTTTGTTTTGTTTCTGTTGTAGTGGCTTAGAGGCACCTGGCTTATCTCAGGTTGTTTATCAAGGAGAATTTAAGAATGACAGATCGATTAGAGAGAGACTGAATATTCACTGCTGTACTAGAGCCTCATATCTCATATACTGCAGGCCACCTATGAGAGTACTTTCTCCAAACCTCATTCTTAACTTTCACCATCTCTCAGAACCCCCTAAGGTCAACAGCCTTAATGTTCTTATTTCTGGCCATGATTTCCAGTCGGGATTCAGCTCGGTAGCTCCAATCTGCAATTACTTGCTGGAGGGAAGTCGCTACCCGCTGATAGAGATCCATTGTGCAGAAATGTGAAGATAAAATGGCTTTGTGAATATGCCGTTTGTAATGCTATAGATAGTCATGCTAATTGCGTCGATGCCTGCTTGAATGTGAGTCCCAACAATGGCTTGTTGTTGTTTTTTTAATTGGATTACTTCATGATGTCCTAGCCACAATATCCAACATCATTTAACTTTTTTTATTAATGTCATGAGCGAAAACAAGGTTTGGATTATTTGCTGAATCTCTATATTTGGATGTCATGAATTGCTCCAAATGAGTAACGAAGTGGACACACATTTCCTTGTGTTTGTAATGAAATTAGTTATGACCTGTTATTAACTGCACACCATGTTTCAGTAGAGGCTGGAGAAATTGAATCATGTCTGCTCTGACTGCAACCGATCTGCAACCTTACTGCACCACCTGCCGCCTCCAGTATAACATGTAAACTCCTTTTCCCTCTCCACCGTCGGCTGGATGTTGGGAGGGTGAGCAAAGGGAAACCATTGTTTCTGCTGATTAGACTTTGGTGTTGCTGAGACTGCTTATGTGTGTAGTGTACTGCTCGGTACAGTCTATCTAAGCATGCAGGAGGCCTTTGTATTTTGCTTTATTTATGGCACTCTATTTCCAATGCAAAATGCTACAGTTTACACTTCTAAACCTCTTTTTATCGCACGACTTTCCCCTTGGAAGCCCTAGACAATGAAAGATGTGGAATGCGATCTGGTTTTGTAACATACTTGGGAAACCTATGATGGAACGGTACATATCCAAAGGAACCGTACATTCAAAGGAATTTATTTCAATAAGTGCTCCTCTGATATGTTGGCCATATTTCAATTGGATCCAATCAGGGGGTGTGTGTGTGTGTGTGTGTGTGTGTGTGTGTGTGTGTGTGTGTGTGTGTGTGTGTGTGTGTGTGTGTGTGTGTGTGTGTGTGTGTGTGTGTGTGTGTGTGTGTGTGTGTGTGTGTGTGTGTGTGTGTGTGAGAGAGAGATTAGTCTAATGCTGTTAATGGCCATGGCCTAATAGAATCCAGTGATTGATGGTTCTGATATTTCCTTACCCTTGACCTATTTTTTTATTCTGCAATCTTTGTCCCTTCAACATCTGGCACAATGGCCAAGTCCACAGGGAAGATGGGGAGGATATGCTTGAAATATTAAGAATAGCTCAGGAATGAATAGCATGATGTGAAATGCATTTCAAATATACAGTCAGATCCATAAATATTGGGACATTGACAAAATTCTAATCTTTTTGGCTCTATACACCACCATTTGAAATGAAACAAACAAGATGTGCTTTAACTACAGACTGTCAGCTTGAATTTGAGGGTATTTACATCCAAATCAGGTGAACGGTGTAGGAATAACAACAGTTTGTATATGTGCCTCCCACTTTTTAAGGGACCAAAAGTAATGGGACAATTGGCTGCTCAGCTGTTCCATGGCCAGGTGTGTGTTATTCCCTCATAATCCCATTTTCAAGGAGCAGATAAAAGTTCTAGAGTTAATTACAAGTGTGCTATTTGCATTTGCAGAATCTGTTGCTGTCAACTCTCAACATGAGATCCAAAGAGCAGCTGTCACTATCAGTGAAGCAAGCCATCATTAGGCTGAGAAATCCAAACAAACCCATTAGAGAGATAGCAAAAACATTAGGTGTGGCCAAATCAACTGTAACACCCTTCACAACAGTTGGCCAGATCAAGAACACTCTCCACGTGGTAGGTGTATGTGTGTCATAGTCAAGAATCAAGAGAAGACTTCACCAGAGTGAATACAGAGGGTTCACCACAAGATGTTAACCATTGGTGAGCCTCAAAAACAGGAAGGCCAGATTAGAGTTTGCCAGACAACATCTAAAAAATATTTCACAGTTCTGGAACAACATCCTATGGACAGAGGAGACAAAGATCAACTAGTACCAGAGTGATGAGAAGAGAATGGAGGAGGAGAGGAACAGCTCATGATCCAAAGCATACCACCTCATGATCATTGAAGCATGGTGGTGGTAGTGTCATGGGGTGGGCATGTATGGCTGTAAATGGAACTGATTCCCTTGTATTTATTGATGATGTGACTGCTGACAAAAGCAGCAGGATGAATTCTGAAGTGTTTCGGGCAATATTATCTGCTCATATTCAGCCAAGTGCTTCAGAACTCATTGGATGGCACTTCACAGTGCAGATGGACACTGACCCGAAGCATACTGCAAATTAGTTTTTTAAGGCAAAGAAGAGGAATGATATGCAATGGCCAAGTCAATCCCCTGACCTGAATCCGATTGAGCATGCATTTCACTTGCTGAAGACAGAACTGTAGGGAAATGCCCCAAGAACAAGCAGAAACTGAAGCCAGTTGCAGTAGAGGCCTGGCAGAGCATCACCAGGGATGAAACCCAGCGTCTGGTGATGTCCATGCGTTCCAGACTTCAGGCTGTAATTGACTGCAAAGGATTTGCAACCAAGCATTAAAAAGTGAAAGTTTGATTTATGATTGTTAATTTGTCCCATTACTTTTGGTCCCTTAAAAAGTGGGAGGCACATATACAAACTGTTGTAACTCCTACAGCGTTCACCTGATTTGGATGTAATTACCCTCAAATTAAAGCTGAAAGTCTGCAGTTAAAGCACAGCTTGTTCGTTTCATTTCAAATCCACTGTAGTGGTGTATAGAGCTAAAAATATTAGAATTGTGTCAATGTCCCAATATTTATGGACCTGACTGTATACGTCAGCCCATATTATGAAACGTAATGGGAAAGGATGAGACCTATTTACTATCGAAAGTTGCAATATATTGCTATATTCTATTCTTAATATTTCATGACTTACAGCCTTGTACATTACCAAATCATTCATACAAATTGTTGTATTTGCATCATACTACTAAATTATAGAGCTTTAAAAACCTTTTATCCAAAGTGACTTCATTATTAGGCATAGAGCCATGAAAGCATGTAGGGCAAACTACAAAAACAAATTGCTGGGTCTGCAAGTTTACAAATAACACCCAGATCAGAGTAAGGAATAGCTTTTTGGTTTGGACTGCAATAGGTGGGTTGTGAGACATAGGTTTTGATGAGCGATGCATTGTGCGTGGGGAGTTAGCTGTAGCGTGGTTTGCAAGGTTTGGTTGGTTGGAAAACAGACCCAGCCTGGAAGGCTTTGCAGAAGTCTAGCTGAGAGACGGCCACGACCTGGCAAATAAGCTGAGCCTTGTGCTGTACCACTGTGCAAGTTTTCTGACAGGAACCACCACATCTTCCAGATGTTTTACAGAGTTCATTGGGAGATCAGAGGACAGTTGAAACAAGGCCAGAAAACCATAGCTGATTGTCAATCATGACCCCAATATTTCTTGCAGGACGCCTCAACCCACAGTCCTTCTGATAACAAGTTGGGAAAGAGTGAACAAGGTGGTTCATGGTATGAAAGGCCACGATAATGGGTCAAGCATGATGGGGACTGATGACCAGCAGCTCTTGCCAACCTTGCCAAGGCTTCCACAACAGTCAGTCTCGATGGTGTATCCACTATTGAAGCCATGCTGATTGCGATCCATACGTTTATTCAAATCTTACGAAAGCTGACTGTTTCTAATCTTGATTGATTTTCTTTGCTTTTACTTCCATTGTGCCAATTCTCAAATGAACACTTTCAAAATGTTTTTCAATGGCCTCCATATACAGAGGTCGAATGATAAATGATCAATATAGTATTCTCTGTGTATCCTACGTGTTAGCTCATGTGCTTACATTAGTATATCCAGTATATTAACATTATTCAGTTTTTATAATGTTAACAAACAAAACAAAACCCCCCAAACCACTCTAAATGTTCGGTCAGTGATTCAGTCATCTGTAAACAGACCAACATGTCTACCTTGTCCTTTAATTCAGTGTATATCCGAGCCAGTGAACATTTAGATTTAAGAAAATAAGTGGCCATTGTGTGTAGGTTTGGGGGGACTCCTGTTACAGGTGGACAAGTGAAAGACTTCAAGGGGACAGATCAGGTCGGGGTTGGGGATTCTTTGCTACTGTGTTACGTGTTACTGAGGCATGTGAGAGGGAAGCAGAAGACCGTAGATCATCCCGGATGACCATGCATCCCTATAGTATAATCATGCTTCACTACCTGTTTCAGAGTTTTGAAAAGCATAGAGAGTCATCCTACTAGTGATGCGCATAACAATGCCCCTTCCTCTGCATCGAGGTGTCCATGTCATGAATATTCCAACGTGACCTTTTGTCATTCTTCACTGGTTCCGCCTTTCCTGTTTGCCGCTCTCCACTGACTGCCGGAAATGCCAAGGGAGGTGTTTCAAAATGGCGCGCTTCGCTGACAAATGAGAAAAATCCAATGAGCCGGGTCACCAAGAGGTTTCAGAAGTAGTGGATTGGTGTGTCATAATAGCAGACCTGTGGGTGTGTGTTATTTTGGATGTGTGCGTGTTGTAGATCTGTACTTTCCCACTCATCAGCAACTCTTCTGAACAATGGATCACTTCTCTGACCCAACTTCTATTTTTAGCCGAAAGCCTTCCTTTCCTATCTCAACTGCTTATCAACGCGCACTAATGTGTTGTGCACCAACCCGCTCGGAGGGTTTTCTGTGTGGAAAAACAAACAATGTCTGCTTTCCTGTTCTGTTTCAAGATTACACTGCCTTCCCTCCCAAACCCCCCTAGTGAATTGTCTTAACATGGCATATAGTAACAGAGAGGACGTTTTTCTTATCCTGGATACCGTAAAGATTTCCAAAACTAATCAGGAAGATGTTCATTCC
The DNA here is from genome assembly GCF_026213295.1 of Gadus chalcogrammus. Lineage (NCBI taxonomy): Eukaryota > Metazoa > Chordata > Actinopteri > Gadiformes > Gadidae > Gadus > Gadus chalcogrammus. The sequence continues at coordinate 17,746,026 of NC_079414.1, read as the reverse complement.
TTCATATCAAACTGTGAAAAATGCCTAATCATGCAAGTTTTATTCAAGAAGCAGTGCATCCCAGAAAACTAGGATATGCTCCTAAACTCTTGACTCCACTATCTGATGGGTACGCAACCATGCCTTTTGTTTTTTCTTTACTTTTCCTTATTCTTCCACATTCCTTGTTCTTCCACATTCATTCTGAATAATTATATGGAGTTTACTTCCTTTCAAGGGGATTATGACACTAACGAATTGAATGGAACATTAAACATTGATTCACCATGAAATGTCACATTTGCTAGTCATTTCAGTATACATTTGTGGAGTTTCAAAAAAGAATGAGATTATATTTTCCATCTAATAGACATTTACATACAATTGTATATACTATTTAGTTATTTTTTTACAAAGCAACAATGAGTTAAGTAAGTATTAGCTGAGAGATGGGTATCTTGCTCAAGGAAACCTACAGGAAGTTTATGGACAGGGGAGATGAACACAGGGAGGGTTTTGTTGAAGGCTTGTTGCTAATTTGCTCCGTTGTCTCTCTGTCTGACCAAGGCTATTAATGAGTGCAATGAGTTGCAGCATTAAGAGGGTTCTGACCTCTAAAGCTCAGTGGGGGTTATTTTTGGGCATCTGTTCTGCATCTATTCAAATTATCCATTTTCTTTTGCCAATAAATCTTTTCCTTTTATGAATATCTTCCTCCCACCTCGGACCAATTCTCATTCTCTCAAAGTTATACAGTTGAAAGCGGTGTCGTGAGCTTAGGTGTAAACAGCTATAACCATTGCGATGGGATATTTTGAAACAGTCCAGCCTGTAGTATACTATCTCATAAGGAAGTGATCGTATTGCAGGATGAAATATTTCCAGGCTGCAGTGTCCTTGTCCCTTTTTAGTAGATAATTAAGACATAAATTGCCACCATCTCTGTACCCATTTGTGGAGCTGACCCTATGCTTGAACGTTTGTAAGAGGGGCAGCCCCCCAGAAAAGCCTTGTTAAGCCTGTCCATAGTCGAGTTTGCTTACTACGTTAACAGTAATTACATCCACCTTGGTCAAACGGTAAGACAACGTGGGAGTTAGAAATGTTGAATAAACGTATTATAACTAATTAACTTATTAGAAACCCTCGCCCTGTATAAACAACAGCTCCGCCCCCATACACTTTACAACAGACACCCCCTTTAGCCATAGTATCAACACGTAACACATGCCTTCCCGCTCCATTAGCTGCAACTCCTCCCCCCACATACCCCTACAAGCAACAGATCTTCCTTCATTCAATCCTATGAGCAACACCTCCTCCCCCAATACCCCTACAAGCAACAGATCTTCCTTCATATGAGCAACACCTCCTCCGTCTTCTAGACGCCTCCTCCACCCATGCTCCCTACAAGTAGCATTCCCTATACCGGAGCTACTACAAGTAGAACCTCCTCCCCCATCACTCTGCAAAACGATCCATGCTTGGTACAGTTAAACACAGGTAACTCGTAGTATGTATGTGAGGTTTGGTAAGAAAGTCAGTCAAGTTTATGGTCAATCTTCCGTATTCATCTTAACAAAATGTAGTTTCTCATGGAGTAAGGGGCTAAAAGTTCCCCTATTGTCACAATAAATACAGAATTTCTGCAATCACAAAAAGATAAGACAACAAACGACTACAAAGGAAAGATTGTGGCATGGTGTAACTGCTGGGCTTTAACGTTTTAGACATAAAATAGATAATCTAGCAGCGACAGTGTTCATGAGGCTGACAGCTTGTTGACAGAAGCTGTTTCAGAACTTAGCAGAGCTGGTTCTGATGCTGGGAAACCTTTTGCCTGAAGGCAGAGTGGCAAACTGTCTGTGTGATGGGTGGAAGGGTTCCTGCACAATGGCTCTGAAAGTTGTCAGCCAGGACGCTCTCCAAAGTGCCTCTGCAGAAGGTGATGGACTGGCTGTCTTCCGTCTGCGTAGGAAGTGGAGATGTTGGTGTCCCTTCTTGGTTGCAGCGTTGGTGTTGAAACAAGGTTTTGGTTGAATTTCATCCTCTTCGTCTCCCATAATTGACAGTAATGGTCCTAGCAGGTATTAATGCACATTGTTACTGACAAAAAAACGGTGTCCACTGCAAGTTGCAATTTACTTGTTCAACTGCAGTAAACTGGAGATGAGTGCAGCACAAAGTCAGGCGATAATGCCGTCCCAAACCCCAAGCATCAAACAGCTATAGGGGTGAGCTGGCATATCCCCGTCAGTTATTCCCATTGTCTGTCTACCCAAAAGTGCCTCTGTCATAATGTCTTCCTACATGCACTATTTCTCTCTGCCTTTTGGCCCATGGAGTCGCCGTATCACATTGTCATACGATTACCTTCACAGGGCCAGGATAGTGGCTAGGCTTACCCCCAGCCTAAATGTACTGTGTTAATCCCATAATGTGCGTAGCCTAGGTATTGATGAAGACATAGATTGTTAAATCCTGCCTACTCCTTAATGACATATATCACATTTCTGTTACTGTATGTAACCAGAATGTTACTGAACTTTAATTGGTATTAGGTATCTGCATGGTTTTAATTGCTGTGTAATTGACTAAACGGTGAACAAATGTCTGGCCTAGCCTTTTAACCATGATTTGGCACAGGCCTGAACAGTAATGCAGACCTGAACAACGTATCACGCTGATCGTTCAGGGAGTTGCTGTACCAAACTTGTAGTAAGCAAAATTTCAGATGCTAAGCGAATGTGTCAGACAGCTAAGCAGCTGATGCCCTACAGGCTCCAAGGTCTAGGTCACAGCTGAGATGTCCTCATCACGGTCTCCATCAAACCCTGCTGGGCCTGGGGACAAGGGAGATGAAGCAGAAGCACTCTAGGGGGTGGGGGATATGTGATGACCCTGGAGTAGTTATGTAATTATAGCCATGGTCTTGCACGTTTTTTTTTTCTTTTTGCTTTACTTGTGCCTCACAATTTGCTTGCGCCTTATTTTATTCGTATGCCATTAACATCTGGTTTCCAAAATTGTAGTCAGTTAATTGGTTGCATGTTGCCGATAGTTATAATATGGTCAACAACATGCATTCATGTGAGCACCGTACAAGCATAACTGTGTTATGCTAATTCGAGGCAACTGCAATAGAGATGATAAGCATAGACAGGGCTTGTTGTTACCTACACAAACATACCAAGCTGCAGATGCATGCATAAATAATGCACAACCTGCAAGTGAATCCTCTTTTTGACAAAAACATATGTCTGAAATAGCTTGGCAGTAGAGCCGGCGAGTATCCTTCCTGGTTTAGTTCTGGCAATAGTAAAAAAAATCATGGGTTTGGCTTCCCAGCTTTTTATCCTCCTCCTCCACCTTCCTATTCAGCCATGGTGTGGTTGCAGTTTGGGACTATAAGAGGGTTGTTTTGTGGCTGCATGGTTGCTCAGCCATGATTAATTCAGACAGGCCTCTGGGGGTGAGCAGCCAGGGAGGGTTACCAAGCCAGGGATCTGGTGTCTACATGCTGCAGAGACGTTGGCTTAGGAGGGTAAGGCCCAATCCCATTTCTACCCCTTCCCCTTCCCCCTCCCCCTTGTTTTGAAGGGGGAAGGGGAAGGGGTAAGGGGCAAGGGGTAGAAATGGGATTAGGCCTAAATGTAAGCGCGAGCCTGGCTAGAGATCGTCATGTCACCCATTTTTATACTGTGTCTGTCAATCATGCGGGTGGTCGGCCTTCTCCTTATTGGAGGTGGATTTTAAAACAAGGAGATAATTGATAGTTGTTTTTAGATTTGGTTTGGTTTGGTTTTGGTTTTAAGGGATGGTGGAGGATGTCCTCGGGATAGCGACATAGAATTCGTGGTGACCCTTCAGTGTTTCCCACAGAAATTTTGGAGACTATGGGGGGGGGGGGAAGGGGGCTGGTATGGGGCGATTGTTGATTGTTGACGGGGTACGGGGGGTATGGAGCGATTGTTGACCGGGGAGGGGGGGGGGGGGGGGGGGGGGGTATGGATCAATTGTTGACGGGGGGGGGGGGGGGGGGGGTATGGAGCGATTGTTGACGGGGGGGGGGGGGGGGGGGGGGGGGTATGGAGCGATTGTTGACGGGGGGGGGGGGAGGGTATGGAGCGATTGTTGACGGGGGGGGGGGTATGGAGCGTTTGTCGACGGGGGGGGGGGGGGGGGGGGAGGTATGGAGCGATTGTTGACGGGGGGGGGGGGGGGGGGGTGTATGTCTTCAAACTTCGCCTGAGCAAAAAAAAAAAAAAAAATTTTTTTTTTTTTTTTTTAATAATAATAATAATTCATGTGCACGCAGAGACTATGGCGGCCGAAATTAGACTATGGCGGGCCGCCATAGTCTCGTCAATGTGTGGGAAACACTGCCCTTGTATAACATTACAAAGAACTCTCTGACACAACTTATTTTGTCAAGTCAAAGAATGCTTGAAGCCAAAGGCGGCTGTACTTTTAGCCTTTAGGTCCCTCCATCCCTGAAAACCTGAGGTTGCACATTTAAAGCCTGCTTTTGAAACGCATTTTTACTTTTCATCTGTGTACTGATCTTCAGGGTTTGCAGTTTATCCCATAAACTTTAAGAAATGTAATTAATAATTTTACTTTTGAGAAATTTGCTAGAGACATTTAAGTATACATTTAGAGTGCTCTTTAGATCAGCCAATAAAGGTAAATCATTATACATGTTTTCGGTATGATCAACAGCTTTCTTAATTTGATCTGTCTGCGGGTCAGAGTCTGCAACCTATTTCTTTGAAGCCTTAATGGCTTCTGTCCAGTTAGCCCTGCTGAAGCTTAACTGATTGAGCCTCCACACTTTGACATTGCTTGACTTTTTATTAGTGCTTCCAATAAAACAGTAGGGCTAAACCATGAGTGCAGTCGTGATGAAGTGAAATCAATCTAAAAGAAGACTTGAGAAACTCGATGAAAGTAACGGCATCAATATACTCTTGAGAATGATTTATAGGGTGGATAAGAAGAGGAAATGGCTTGTTTGATGAAGTCATGACCTGTCTTGCAAGTTCTCCTGTCTTGCAAGAACTCCTTGAAAGTTCAAGGAGTTACTGGTTCTTTCAATAGCTTTTTTGTCGAAGCATCCCCATTCTAGAGATGAGTTTGATCAGGCGTTGGAAAAACACAAGACAGCAGATATGCCAGCCTGATATATTATTGAATGTGTCAAATACATACTGCCAACCCGTTAACATTGAAGTGTGATTGCTACCATTTTCCATACTGACATTTTCCCATGAAGTCTGACATTTTCATCCATAATATTAACAACATCATCACACTTTTTCATTAAGGCCTATTTAAATGACGGGTGCAATGTGCAAAAAAAGATAGACGGGGAAAAAGGGTGCTATAACTTGAGGAGATTCACACCAAACAGACCTTTGCGCATGATTTTCATCCGTGTGGACAGGGCCTCAAATTAAGCTCTACAGAAACTGACCCCCCTTAAATCGTAACCTGCGATCTATCCATATATCTATCGGCCCATCGATCAATCTCTCTTATCAGGTCAAGCCACGGCCCGTTCTGAAGCCTGGTCCTCCGTCATCCTCGGTGTACTCTATCTGCCCGCCGCCAGCTGACCCTGATGGATGGAGATGGGTGGGGCCCCCCCGTCAGGCCAATGAATCAGTTAACGCCCTGTCACAATCAGCGGCCACCGCCATCACCAAGCCTCCCGCCTCCCCGCGTTCACACATCAGTCCGTCTGGCTGATGTTCCTCTGACTGCCTGGCCGGCTGGGGAAGGCGGAACGTGCCGGGCGGAGAAGGCAGAGCTAATGATGAACTTAGGCGATCAGTCGATGTCGTTTCATACCCCGTGGCACTGACCTTTTCTAATGGCTGCATCAATGATCTCTCGTATTAAAGGTTTGAGTGGATGATTCTGTTGTTACCGATGGCGGCTTACTGCAAACGTTTGACCCCGTATATTTCAGTCTGCTCCTTCTTTTCCAAAGAAGGTCACTGTTTTGTTTGATGGGGTGTAGGGCTAATGGTGGAGTTTTGTATCTGGGATGGACCACCCCTTTAATGGCACACGCCTCTATATAATTAGTTTTTTCACTTTTGCAGTTAATCTGCTCTTGCCCATTTTAATGGGACAGTTTCTAGCAGATAGTGTTGACCCGATTTACCCCATTCTCGGCACCCAGGCACATCCTGCTTGTCTCTGAACAAAATACTGTTATTTATTGCCTTGCGGATGTTGACAACACAATTGTTATTTCCTTTATCTCCTTCTTTTGTGCAAGGTTCATAATATAGCTGTCTCTTGGGCTGGCAAGCAATCACAAATGACAAATATGAAAAGTATCGCTCATTTCAATTATTCCCAGACAAAATGGACATTATATATCTGCGATAGATCACCCATTTCACCCTACCCATCTCTATGATAACGTCTCTCGTTAAATATGTCTGGTAAATAATTGTATATAAATTTTGACTTTGAAATATGTACACACTCTGTAATAGAAAAGAGCACCCAGGGTTACCTCTGTGTGACCTTACCTTGAACACTGTCTACTTTCATGATTAAGCCCTGATCCTTCATCACTTTAGTACTACACACCAAAGCATGAAAAACATCCACACACAAAAAGATCTACTGCCGATGAATGCACTCTAATAATACACCAGTAATCGAAGTTTCCTTTTACAGTCGGTTCTATGAATGTGTCCATTTATTAGTTGTTCTCTCTCCCCACCCACCTGCAGCTGGTTGGCGGGCAGTTTGACCTGGAGATGAACTTCATCATCCAGGAGTGTGAGAGCATCGTTTGCATGGTGGAGCTCCTCGACCAGTGTGAGCCCACCTGCCAGGCCGAGGTGTGGAGCATCTTCACGGCCATCCTGAAGAAGAGCATCCGTAACCTCCAGGCCTGCACGGACATGGCCCTCATCCAGCTGGTGCTGCAGCGAGTGGCTTCCACCGACAGCATGATCGCAGGTAAAGAGGACCTGCCTTTTCTCAACGGCAACCAGCGCTTTTTGACGAAACTGGCATCATTAATGCACTGCGATCAGTCGGTTTTGTGGTGCATTTCTACCAAGGTTTTTTTAAGGCGCGGTATATCTCTGTGACAATAATAGTTGAATCTAGACATTACCATAATATATGCTTGTGTACATTACGACCAAGTATGGGAAAGGCAACACATACTTCCGAGAGTATGCTTTCAAAGAAAAGGAAATAACGGATTCTCCTAATTCTCCTGAAGGATTGTCTAATCCACTATTGTTTTTCAGTAACAGTTTTGATGGTGTGATTTGATGGTTGTTCTTTCGCTTTTTGCTGCTCTATTTATGTTTTCCTCATCAAACTGCTTGAGTCAGTTTTTATTGTTAAATTATCAAACTCCACTAGCGATGCCATGGTTACGGCCCACGGCAACATTGTGATACTTTTTTAGTACCGTTGTGTATGAGCGCCTCAATTGAAAATCGGCATACTTGGCCACGATGACAAAATAAAGCTTGATATTAGAACTCTACTTTGAACCAGAATATGTAAATAAAAGCTTGATATAAGACATTATTGACAATGTAAAAGTCCTATATTAGCAATCATTGCTACAAATAAAAGCCTCATGCTGTAGACCACAATAGCAAAATAAATGGAGATGAATGTTGCCCATTTATTTTCCTTTTAGAATCAAATCAACTCTGGATTTAACACATAATCGATTTTTTTGTTTTAGATCTGATGTCTTGCTTCTTTTGTCCAAATCCTGGAACTTGTTCCTTAAAACCTCCAGTTTCTGGCTTTCCTTCCATTTATTAAAGGCAAAATCCCTTCCATTGTTCAATGACAATTGAGGGTGATAGATCGGACACTATTACCCTGTGTAGTATGAAGCAGGTCTTACTCCTACTGTTTCCGTCTCCAAATTGGTCTGAATTAATCCTCCTGGGTGCGGCTCAGTGAACATTTGCCTGCCAGAACAGCGTTGGCCCAGAGGGATTGCTCAGTCAAGCTAGAGAAATGGGGTTTGGCTCTAACTAGGTGGATGCAAATACAGATTTTATTCTTTAAGCGACATGCAGAACCACGCAGAACCCTTTGTCTGTGCATGGACCTGAAAGTGTTCCTTGCCGTTGTCAAATGGAATGAAACTTATTGGGGGTAAAATGATTAATTTTCTCTGTGCTATAAACTGGCTCACGTACTGAGGAGGCCATTGGACAGGGGGGGGCTTTAAAGGGGCAGTGCACAGTGGTGCAGCTCTGGTAAAAGCCGTCATTCACTGATGTGCAAGAAGATCCGTCAGCTATGCTGAGTGCTGCGCAGCGGGAGAAGTCCAGGTCACTGGGTGAAACTAAATGAGCTCCAGAGACATGCAACTAACTGAGAGGCACGATAAAATCCCCTGATAGTGAAGTTGTTCGGTCCATCAGTAAATATACAAGGCCACATGGAGTCATGAGGTCCGGCCCCATGTAAATTGAGCCATCGCTAGGGCGAACTGTTCCTTTACACCATCAAATAAAGCAGCTGGTCTAACAAAACCTTTTAGTGGTCTTATTATCGCGGTATTTTACTCGCATGGGGCTCCAAACAAAGGTTGACCAAATTAACCCCCTTAATATCTTTTACTTCCGGCAAAAAACTTTTGTTCTTGGATCCTCTGTACAAAAACTATAATTGTGAATCGCTGAGGGTAGAGCGTGGGCCGACATATAAACATTAAAGTGCTAAATGTGTTGTTCTGTGTTCTGAAGTAGACGGTGCCTGTTCAGTAAAGCTAGTATGCAGGGGTTCGGTTTTGTTAGGGGGAAGGGGGCGCAAAGTAACTCTGTAATTAAGAGTCTCTGCATTAAGAATAAAGCATTTGCTCATCTCAGAAGTTCTCAACAGCTGATTCTGCATACAGTTGTATTTCATTTCTAATTGTATTTTTTTTATTTCTAGAAAAATGACAGAGGTCCGCACCTTGGTTTCTCCATAGCTGGCTACGGGAATGAGCTTAATCTGCCTTACGTGCTAGGGGTATTGTTAGACGCTGAAGCCTCACTGTATAGTGGTGCAGGCTACAGACCTGGCTTTGTTTAAAGGCATGCTCTTCTTATCTCATATCGCCATAAACGCCTTTTTTATTAAAGAGTAACTAAACCACAACCATAATCAAGCCACAGGCTTGACATGGTCTCTGTTCAAAAGATTACGTTCCTAACTAGCCATCTTTTAGGGTACAGAAGTGTCAAATCCAAATAACCGTGGCCTTCCCATAGATTGTTCCTGTGGATGGATTCTTTGTGTTTTGAGTTGTGGTTTGTGATTCTGCAATTGAATGGGTTTTATGAATATATTTTGTCAGGCTGTGGTCAACCAAACTCAATATTGGTCTCCTGAAATCCAACCAACTCTGTGACCAATCGATTGGTCGACCACAGCGCATTCTACTCTTCCTCCCTGCTAGCCTAAATATCAGTGCTAGCCGAATCGCTTAGGGCAGAGCTTCAATATAAAGGGGTTCACACGCCGGACGAGCCAGGGAGCGCTGTGTCAAGTAGCGTCGCTATTATATAGACGACACACGTCAGCAATTGTCTGACCAATGAGAATTTGGTCGAACAAGTGCATATCGATCAACCAATCGACCAACCGACCAGAACTGGACAGCCCCAAGATTTTGACAATCACAATCAGAAAGGATCTGGGGCACATTGAGAAAACACACTGAGTCTTGATCTCTATCCTCTAGTCTCCTCCATAATAAGAACGTACATTTAAGTTGATCAGGAAGAAGAGCTGATAAGCTTCTCTTACGGTCTATATCCTTATTTCTGAATGAACAACACAGTGATTCGACGGATGATTGTTCATTGAGAATTAACCCCCGTATTTCCACTGTGTGTGTGTGTGTGTGTGTGTGTGTGTGTGTGTGTGTGTGTGTGTGTGTGTGTGTGTGTGTGTGTGTGTGTGTGTGTGTGTGTGTCTGTGTCTGTGTCTGTGTCTGTGTCTGTGTGTTGTGCAGACCTATTGGTGGACATGCTGGGAGTTTTGGCCAGCTACAGCATCACTGTGAAGGAATTGAAGCTGTTTTTCAGTAAACTACAAGGAGAGAGAGGCCAGTGGGTAAGTGACCTTCACAAAGCACAACACCATGGTTGTCCACAACCATTCCATGTCTCAGGAAGGCTAGAGGATCATAAACCCTGTCCCTGTGCTGAAATTATAGTCTTTTGAAATGCAATTCACTTCATCCGACACTGAGATGGTACACAGGTCTTCCTACGTGGCTGCAACCTAAATCAATGACATTATAATATCACTTTTCATCATTTTACTTTTGTTGGCTGAATGTTCGTGAATGTCATGTATTTATTAATTTGTCAACCTCATATAAATGGTTTCATCAACCCATTAATGGACTCACACACTTACCATTGGGATTCGTCTGCTGGGGAAATATAGTGGAAGTGACATCTGGGTCAACAGGAGAGGATTCCGACCGTTGGTGTGTGTGTGTGTGTGTGTGTGTGTGTGTGTGTGTGTGTGTGTGTGTGTGTGTGTGTGTGTGTGTGTGTGTGTGTGTGTGTGTGTGTGTGTGTGTGTGTGTGTGTGTGTGTGTGTGTGTGTGTGTGTGTCAGCAGAAAGAATGTGCTAGCAACACTGGATCTGCCCACCTCCTCCTATACCTCCATCCCCACACGGATCAGATGATAACACAAAGCAGCCCTTCAGCTCTGAACCATCTGAACGCTCTCAACAAAGTGAAGAAATTCAGAAATTAAATTCTGATTTCACCCATTATTATAGATTATGTAATTTAGTGTCCGATAATTGATTTGATGTCACATTGGTGCTGTGATATGTTGTGACATAACTCATTGACCTATTCTTTTTACATATTCATTTTCAAGATACTCAAAGCGCTTTACATGCTTGACAAGTATGTGTTGGCAGGGGAGCGTTAGGGTCCAGGGGTTAGGGTCTCATCTACATTTGTGTAGTGCAGAACACAATGAGATTTTTGTGTTTGTGTGTAATGGATCCGTGACAGCAGGCTGTGATGTCTTGAAGGGAGAGTGAGTGTGAGAGGCAAGAAAGAGAGGGACAGAGAGCAAAGCAGAGTAATGGAGACAAAGTGGGACCCATTGATCAGCAGACTGCTGCAGCTGTCAAAGACATTGGGAACGTCTGCTTTGGTGGCTCTCCTGTTCCACCCTGTGCCTTAGCTCCCCCACTTCCTCACCATCTCCCCTCTCTTCTTGTCTCCCTTTGAAGCCCAATCTGGGGCAAAGACAGTGAGGCTGGGGAAATACTGTAGGTTGAGTGGAGATGAGGTTGGACCCCTAACGTGACCATGACCCACATCATTTTGACTTCGTAGGAAGCGGTAGGAGCTCTGGTGACGGCATCATAAACTTGGCTGACTGTTTCTGTCACACGTTATCTTGTCTCGTAGCTAATTCCACTGGATGTTCTCATCTCAAAGAGGAGATTGATTCAGAACAAAAAATAAATAATGAATATGAACAGATGATCCCTAAGCACATGTGACTGAGTACTCGGGTGAGTTGGGCTCGGGGCTAGCTGCACATTTGCGTTCCAGTTAAACTTTGTCCAAATATTTGTGTGTCATTGTGATGCGTCGGTTTGTTGGTGTCTGGTACGCTGTGTTACTAAATTATGGTGTTGTGTCGTCTCAGCCTCCCCACGCGGTGAAGCTGCTGTCGGTGCTGAAGTGCATGCCCCAGAGGAACGGCCCAGACGCCTTCTTCAGCTTCCCAGGGAAAAGCGCAGCTGTGAGTATGCCAAACGATGCAGCACACGCACGCACACACCACACACAAACCTGCACGCAATACACACACGCGCACACACACACACACACACACACACACACACACACACACACACACACACACACACACACACACACACACACACACACACACACACACACACACACACACACACACACACACACACACACACACACACACACACATCGCTCTCATGCGTTGTACTGTTGGCATCCAGTGGCCTCTGCATGTTGGAAAGGATTTGGGTGACATCATTGCTCAGAACCATGTTTGTCTTTCTTCAGAGCGTCTCATAAGAGCACCCGTGTACATGAGTGAGAGCTATTGATGGATGTACGGGCTGTGATGAGGAGTGCATTTGCATAAAGCCCCTCTCCTCCCATCCACCTAGCGACACGGAGGCCTTTTGTCTATTGTTGGGGCCCGAGGAACAGCTGAGGCCTCCACAGCCCGTCTGTTGAAATGTAGGCTGAGGGGGAAACATTGTGGTTATTTGTTGTGACAACATTCGGTGGCATCTTAGTCGGCGGAGTAGGAAACTGTTGCCGTGTCCAGTAAATATATCAGACATACAGTAGGACAGTAGGACAGACAGGTTCAACGACCCAGGGAAGCACGCTCCTTGCCAGCGAAATCCTCCTTGATCTTCAATTTCAACAAGTTAACCTTAAATATAGAGTAGGCTGGACTTTTCCTGTGAAAACACTAGCCACTACCTCTGTGATTTCCGTGGCGAAAATGCTTTAAAAGGCTTACAATTTCCATCTTCGCTTAATTTTTATGAGCCAAAAACCGGTAATTCCTTTTTGAAAGAAGAACTCAATAATGTCTTGGTATGTACTTAAGCAGCCTCAGTCTCTTAAAATAGCTTATGTTAAATTTGGCAGCTGCCGCGTTGAGGTCTTAATAAACCAAGGCTCTCTTAAGCAGCATTAGTCTGATAAACGCCCCAATGGAGACAGAGTTAAGCTTCAGAGAAAAGCTGGACTGTCGACTGTCAAGACTGTGGCTTGATTCTGCAAATGTTGGGCATGAATAGAATAGTATTGATATTGTTAGTCTATAACCATGGTTTTGTTGGTTCTGCACGGTTTGTGTTTACTTAACGTGTGTTTTGTGTGTGGCTTACTACGTACAGTTGGTATGGATGATCTTTTCGGAGTGCTCCACCCTTGTTGAACCATTTGGTCTGTCGGCCAGAGAGGGCTGATATGGCATCGTGTTAGGAGAAAGAATGTATCTGTGTTGGTTGTGCATTGTGATGTGTGTGCCCTTTCCCATGCACACACTCACACACTCACAAGAATACGATGCCATCAGTAAAATGTTCCTTCCTCTTCCTGTGCTTTGTTGCTAATGAGACAGGAAGACCAAACACACATGCTCCAGGGAAATCTGTTTCAAGTTTGTCCTCTGGTCAGGGTTTTCACAGGAAAAATCCATATTTTAGGGTTAATTTGTTGAAATTATTTATATGGTTTCAGACCACATGCTTAAGAGCCTACTGAAAAAAGCCAAGCCCATAGTAATCCCCTGTTTGTCTTGTAGCCAACCCACTCAATGATGCCAAAAGCGACAATGTTTCCCCCTGCTCACAAGTATTATCTCTCTAGCAAATGGCAGAAAAAGTGCCATGGACATCCATCGCCAACCCAAAACTGGATTCATAGGGCTCTGCCGCTGCTTTGGTCAGCACTACTTGTCGCATGTCTCTCCACTGTGTATCTGCGTCTATTAATGTATTATTTATTTATTTGAGAGGGACTATTTTCCGTGGCTTTGTTTGGCTGTTGAGTCTTTATGTTATTGTGGTCGTTTACGAGGGACTGCCGCTGGGCACCACGACCCAAAGCGTGGTTGGCTCAGTGGTTTCTCCTCCTTTTCTTCTGTTTGTACCGCTCTCCGGTCGAGCTGTGTCCCTTGATCACTGTATTCTTGTGTTCTTTTTGCTGTTCTAGTGATGTTATGTCTTGTTCGGTTGAGCTGTTAATTTTTTAGTGATAGGCGGCGGGCCCCTTGCTCTCGCACCTTTATGTTGGCGAGGGTCCAATGCTAGAATTAAATACTAGTCGCCATGTTGATCCCCAGTAGGGATGTTGCAATAAGACATTACAGCTGATCTGTGGGTCATTATCGTACTAGTTATGGTATTCCCTTGTCATTAACGTACTATTTATAAGCCATTACCTACCCTTTCTCTCTCCTTACCAGGCGATAGCGCTGCCTCCGATAGCCAAATGGCCTTACCAGAACGGCTTTACCTTCCACACCTGGCTGCGCATGGACCCGCTCAACAACATCAACATAGACAAGGACAAGCCTTACCTCTACTGGTATGTAGCACACCAACGGCACAGCACATATTCACTTTAAACCGTTTAGTGTAGTTTGTTGGTTCATCTATTTAAATGCAAATACAAGTGGAGACAAGGCCAATTTCCTATGATGTTGAAGTTCCAATGTTGGATCGAAATACTTCAATGAATAAAACATGAAGTAGTTTGTATAAACTGTAAATAGAGGTGCATTTACAGTTACTTAGGGTTTGGGGTGTGAGAGTTTTTGTGAATTTACAGGCAGGAAGTACATTAGGAAAAACAGTTCAGTAAATGCAGCAACTTGACAAATTAAATGCCTAATGCCGTCCCCTCCTGGGATTCGGTTATCAAGGACTCCACTTGTTTTTGTTTTTGAATTATCTGCCGATTCTTAAAGCCCTTCTGTGTTTATTGATTTGTTCTAATGAGGTTTTGCTGCCATGCATTTTTGGCAAATATGTGAATTAGCACAAAGAAAATCTTGGGCAAAATATGGCATATTATTTATGCATGCTAGTGGTCTACAAACTAAACTATCCATGTTAAGCATTTTCTTTATTCTAGAATTATAATAAAAGTTTTTACCCTGTTAGATATTTACTGCAACCAAAGTTTTTGGAAAGAGAAGGAAGTGACTTTACCTTGAGGGCATCTTTAATCATTGCCAGAAATGTAATTTATCGAACAGGAATCTGTTGGGAGCCCTTGTTGAAAACAATGCCAAATCCAAGCAGCTTGCTAGCAAGCCCGGGGAATGTGCAATAACATGCTTCTTCGGCCTGCTGCCTCTTAAAAATAGATGAGTTCACTAAATCACATTGCCCAAACGCTGCTACCAAAACAACAATGATCATTCACAAAACGGAACAATGATGGAGCTGTTTTTGTTCCCTTGTCTCCACCGATCGTTCAAATCGGTGGCATTTATTTTTTCCCAGTTGGGTGGATGTCTGAAATCCCCACGCTTTTTGATGATGTGTGTGTGTGTGTGTGTGTGTGTGTGTGTGTGTGTGTGTGTGTGTGTGTGTGTGTGTGTGTGTGTGTGTGTGTGTGTGTGTGTGTGTGTGTGTGTGTGTGTGTGTGTGTGTGTGTGTGTGTGTGTGTGTGTGTGTAAATGTCCTTTTTCCAGCTTCCGCACCAGTAAAGGCCTGGGGTACTCTGCCCACTTTGTGGGCGGCTGTTTGATCGTGACCTCGTTAAAGGCGAAGGGAAAGGGGTTCCAGCACTGCGTGAAGTACGACTTCAAACCACAGAAAGTAAGTTGACAGGAAGGAATGAAAAAATCTCTTTGAGAGAGGGTTGAATCACACTGCTCAATTGGTCTTTCACAGGGGACTTCCCATGCGAACATATCGCCTAAATGTGATTCAAAAATATGAAAAGTACATCTTTATTATGTATATTTTAGATGATAAAATCAGAATATCATATTTACAGTTGATATTCACAATATTACAGAATGTTATGCATGCAAGTGCACAACAATCCACAGTTGACTCACAAAAAAATATATACTAAAAATAATTCACTTTTAGTATTAGAAGAGCTACAATCAGTTTGGTATGTTTCCTAGCCCAGCAAAAAATAGCAATGACAAATGATGGAGATGTCCAATGGACTGAGCCCACTGCTACTGCCAGCTTTACGCTAAAGCCTGGTACCGTTTAGAGCCGTACGTTGGCTACGGCTAATGAGAAACGTCCGCCGTGTGCCCCCTCTAGGCCTAAGTCCCACCTAGCTGCCACACACAAACTCAAGAGGGACACGGTGCAAAAAATCTAATTTTCAACTCAACTCTGGCTTAAATTTAATCGGTTCATTCATTTCTGGAAGTAACCATGACAACCCCCTTCGTGATTGCTAATGCCGCTAACCTGTTTCACCTTCTTTACAGAGTTTGATTGAAAGTGTGATCTACAGTAAGATGGGATTTTAACTGGAAGGGATTTGGTGGTGTGCCAAATCTGTCTGCCGGGAAATGTTCAAGGAGGAATTGACTTTTAGTTATCATGGTGTACATATTATAAAGGCTGAAGTGTTCATGACAGCCTGCCTGTGTGTCAATCTCTGTGTGACTATTCAGTCCTTGTGAGACACGATTATCCAAAGCATTCATTTCAGGTGTAGTGAGGAGCAGGTTTTGGCTTATTGAATCTTGCTCAAGTATGCCTAGAAGGAAGACAGGGCATTGGGGATCAAACCCAGTCCTTCTCACAGTAACCACCAGCCTGTCCTGCCCTGCTGTCTTGTTGTAGTGGTACATGGTGACCATCGTGCACGTGTACAACCGCTGGAAGAACAGCGAGATGAGCTGCTACGTCAACGGAGAGCTGGCTTCTTACGGCGACATCACCTGGTTCGTCAACACCAGCGACGTAAGAACTGCATCCTCATATAAAGACCAACTTGAACCAGTCTAAGAAGTACATTCATTGCATGCTTAGTTATGATGGTTATTTTAAATTGGATTCATTCACAATGTTGGCCTCTCTGGTTTTACCTGTCCACTTGGATTTC
This sequence comes from Gadus chalcogrammus, assembly GCF_026213295.1. Taxonomy (NCBI): domain Eukaryota; kingdom Metazoa; phylum Chordata; class Actinopteri; order Gadiformes; family Gadidae; genus Gadus; species Gadus chalcogrammus. Next base: position 17,729,402 of record NC_079414.1, on the reverse strand, counting down.
ACCTCCATCCCATTATTCTTTCCTACCTTCCTATATTCCTTCCAAACTTTCTTTGTTCACTGCTCCCATTCTGTCTTTGCTCTATCCATCCATCCATCCATCCATCCATCTATTCCTTCTTCTTCTTCTTTCCTTGTTTGCTGCAGACATTTGACAAGTGCTTCCTGGGCTCTTCGGAGACGGCGGACGCCAACCGGATGTTCTGCGGCCAGATGGGGGCGGTCTTCTTGTTTGGCGAGGCCCTCAGTGCCGCTCAGATTCTGGCCATCTACCAGCTGGGCCCAGGATACAAGGTTCATAACACTTCACTCATTCATGCATGAAGGCCATGAAGGTTCATGGATGCACTGTATTCTGCACTCATTCATTCACTTAAATTAATTTGTGCATTGGACAGGTTAGACGTACTATGAGTCCTCTTTACTCATTCATTAATAAATTCATGCATTTATTTATAATGCATGGTTGGATATAATATTTGTCAAGTCCTACTTTGCTGTTATGAAGGAACTAGAGGTTATTATTTATGCAGAAGAAGATCATACTCCTTGAAGGTCAGGGTAGTGGAGTATACGTGACCAAAATATGTTTGACTTCCTAATTGGCTTTGAAGCCCTGGTCTGAGAAATACAATATCAAGTTCAAAAAATATTGGAGAATGTTATGATTTGACCACATCTGCAACATCAAATTTATTGGGGGAATATGACTTATGACTTATTTTGATGTTGTTTTTGTTAGTCTTATATCTCAATCTCTCCATTTCTCTCTCTCTCCCTCTCCCCCTCACCTTTGCCCCCGTCCTGACTCACCCTCCATCACAGGGTACATTTAAATACAAGGCGGAGAGCGACCTGCTGTTCGCCGAGCACCACAAAACGCTGCTGTACGACGGCAAGCTGTCGGGCAGCATCGCCTTCACCTATAACCCCCGCGCTACCGACGCCCAGCTCTGCCTGGAGTCCTCCCCCAAGGACAACGCCTCCATCTTCGTGCACTCACCCCATGCGCTCATGCTGCAGGTACACCCAAGCGGAAACTAAGAAAAGGGTACAGGCAGGAAGTGTGTGGTTTTCGGTTTGCAGAGGTGCAAGTGCGCTTGATGCAGCACAGTGGGGTGCTGTAAGAGCCACCCCCGGGTTTGTTTAGAAGTCAGTAGAGCGCAGATACAATATCATAAAAGACTTATCAGGACGATAGGATCCGGATGTGCAACGGGGTTCCTTCTGAGTCCCCAAGTGTTCATCCATCCTTGGGTTCGGGTTCCCCTTATACAAGGCTTAAAAGGTCTCATAAAGAGTGTGTAATGTGTATACAAACAGACTCATGATTCGAGCCGGGAGTGAACTACTGCTAAATCCCTGCGGCATTAATATCGCCGCAAGAGTTTGATAGGTTTGTAAAAACATTGAATGTGTGTGTGTGTGTGTAGAAGCAGAAGACGTTTGGACCGCCAACATTGTCGGGCCTAAAAATAAGGTTGCGGCCAAACTGGGATCCAGACAAATGGCAGCGACTGGCTGGCTTGACTGGTCCAATGCACAGCACAAGCCACGGCCCTCCCAGCTCACATACCTGAAGTCCGCCTGTCTCCCCCGGTTCGACCTTGCTAACGAGGCGGGGAAAGGCAACACACGGCTCATTAATATAACCCTGTGGGACGTCTCCATATCTCGTGCTGTGTGCCTCGGGATTTTGTGCTTAATACTGTTAACCTTGGCTATTACATCACTGCTGTTGTTAATTTATATTTTTTGCTTGCCATGCTACCAATCCCACCTGAGTAACCTAGGTTCTCTAAAATGTGTGTGTGTGTGCTTGTGTGCGTGTGTGTGTGTGTGTGCGTACTGCCCCGGGATAATGCATATGTCCCACTTGGCTTCTCCTCACTTTAACTGCCTCATTAGGGACACTGCGCCACAACCCAGTTGATCCTGGTCAGATTAGTGCGTCTTGAAAAAGCTGCGGATAAGCAGCAGCTAGCTGCTTCAGTTCAGGACAACACGCATGGCTCGGTTTCCAATGCCGGTACAATGCAGACCAGGCGTTTCTTGATTTTGTCTGTGAAAGTGTTTTGGCTGGATTATTGCGTTCTAAAATGACGATCTGCACCAAGCGATGCATTGTGGAACACATCTCACCCCTACTCAACGCATACATTTAGGGAATTTCTTACAGAAATATGCAGTGTTATTGTAGGATAGAATGCCGGCAGTCCTGTGTGCATTGGAGCACCTCCCTGCATGTACCACACAAATTAACACACACACCAGGGAGACCCCTTAACTATTTGGTGAATACAGAATGGATGTCACTGTAGTTATCAGGTTATTGTTCTTACCAGTCTGACGCCAATAGGGCTCAACCAATCCCCTGCATGTCCCCTTCGACGGCAAACACACGCCACCGACACGCTGTCACCATGGCAACCCATCTCTGTGGCAATTAGTCGTGCCACCCAAGCCTCGCTTCTGATTTGGTGACGGGATGGGGCTGAGGACAGGTGTGTTTCATACCAGGAAGTCAATTCCCTCTATGTAATCACAGTCTACTGGTTCTTATTGTTTGCTGAGAACGTTGCCATGGAAACATTCCCTCGGAGGCAATTGTAACTTTATTGAAGAAATGACACATGCTGCAGCGACACACCACCGGTTTAAATGTATTTCCATCATGGGGACGGAAGAACAACTCATAAGGTTGAATGAGACTGATTTACGGAGGGGTTGTACGTTTAACTCTCGGTCCCAGGCCTTTTCACCTCACCAAGGAACGTCTGGGACGGGGTGCTTCAAATTGGCGTTATTTGGGAGAGAGAGGGCGGGACTTCCCTGCATGCTTCTGAGGGAGGGATATCCTTTAAGTTGGCTCATGGTTTGAGTGGTGAAAGGGAGCCTACGATAAGACATCTGTCTCTGTTATATGTTTCAGATAGAACTCAATGTCTTCTGGGGTTCAACTTTTCATATTCTTATTCTTCCACCCAGGGCAGTAATGACTAACGTACATAGCTCCTAAGAAGTAAGAAAGCACAAATTGCATTACGGTAGACGGGATAAGTGATAGAATTGATGACTCCTCCTCGCAGCCTAGTATGTTTTTGTACACTTGAGGGCGTTTGGTTTATGTGTTGTTGTTGTTATTGTTCCCTAGGATGTGAAGGCAGTGGTGACCCACTCGGTCCAGAGTGGGATCCACTCCATCGGAGGAGTGCAGGTGCTCTTCCCTCTGTTTGCACAGCTGGACTGTTACCAGCCCTCCAGTCAAGAGCTGGATACCTCCGTCTGGTGGGTTTAATCATTCACTGGCTCAGTCATTCGCTCAGCCACTCACTCACAGACATTGTAACACTCACTCACTCACTCACTCACTCACTCACTCACTCACTCACTCACTCACTCACTCACTCACTCACTCACTCACTCACTCACTCACACTCACCCCCCCTCACACACATTCACATTCACCCCCACTCACATTTACTCTCACACACACACACACACACACACACACACACACACACACACACACACACACACACACACACACACACACACACACACACACACACACACACACACACACACACACACACACACACACACACATTTACCCGCATTAAAGACGCACACACACACACATTTACCCACATTATAGACGCACACAAATGTTTTCCCACGGATGGATACCCACACGCACACATGCGCAATCACACGAAGGCACTGCGACACACAAGGACACACACACACAGCTATTAGTATTCGGCCTTCCCTTTTGTAATAACTTGAAATGAGAGGATTAAAAGTAACCCATGGTGATCTCCATTAATGTGATGTCGCACTACACTGGATTGTGCTGAAGTAATCATTTTGTTATTCTTGCGTGCCGCTTGGCACGACTCGGCCTCATGACCACGGGGCCTATTTGTGTGTGTTGTGTTCACAGCACTGAGGTGTCCACTCGACTGTATTCAATGTGATGCAGCCAAGAACCTATCCCCCCCCCTACGCACCCATGACACAGCAACCTCATTCTATCAAAACGTGTTGTCTTATCTCTTATCCCTGTCCCTCTGTCCGTCTCTCGCCTCTCCTAGCTGCACGTTGCTCTCCTTCGTCATGGAGCTGCTGAAGAACTCGGTGGCCATGCAGGAGCAGATCCTGGCTTGCAAAGGCTTCCTGGTCATAGGCCACACTCTGGAGAAGGTGAGAATCACCAGCGGATCAGTGATTCGTCCAAATGTCAGCTAAAGGACACCATTAAACCAGTGTAACGACCAGAGTGCAGCATGCTGGTCTTGTGGATCGAAACCCAATCTATACTTCTAGACCGTGACCTATTAGAGAAGGAGCTACTTTCCTAGTGGGGCCTGGGAAGTAGTTTCAGCACCAGGAGATCCAGACAAACCAATATTATGTTGTCTAGATGCATTTAAATTGTTAAGATGCATTTAAATTCCCTCAAGCACTCACTCTACGGAGAATGGCCCACCCATCCATATAATAATGTGTATTGTCTAAAAAAGGATATGTGCTACATACTTTATCCGTGGGGCCATTAATATGCTGCTGTGTACCACATCTCCCCTTGGGAAATTAACAATAGTGAATCTCTGTCATTACTATTAGACTATGTTGGACTGTTATTACCTTCCCCTGTCAGACACACGCAACGACTTATGCAATGCATTCACGCTCCCCAAGATTTTAAGGGGATGCAGTTATTTGTTCCTTGTTTTCGGTCCCAAAGTCCACAGCCCACCTGTAGGCTTGCTTGAGAAAAATGCCCGACCCCACACAGTCCACAACTACCTCCGACACAAGTGACGTGTCTGGAAAAATGAATCCAACAATATTCTTCACAAATCACAAATCATACATCCGTTGCTTTATGTGGTCAAGAAGGTTATAACATAATCCTAGTTGATTCAGACAGTATAACGTAAGTAGCACTGTGAGAGGTTGAACCTTTTGGGTTCTTTCTTCATAACACACCTACATCCTCTGGTGTTTTTGACAATGTCATATCTCCCTGTAAAAGTTGTGTATTGTCAATGCTTCATTTTAGAAGCTGGGTAATAATATGATCATGGTACTGTCAGTAAACTACATTCTGCATTGCGTGCCTTATCTCCATATCCCTCCTGTGGCTATGCCTGCTACCTGTTATCCAGTCTTCCAAGATGCACGTGACGCGGCCGGTGCTGGACATCGTCCTGGCCTTCGCCCGCTACCTGTGTAACCTGCAGAACGGCGTCATGCTGCTCAAACAGCTGTGTGACCACATCCTTTTCAACCCCGCCATCTGGATCCACGCCCCTGCCAAGGTCAGTCAGTCAGACACACACACACACACACACACACACACACACACACACACACACACACACACACACACACACACACACACACACACACACACACCCCCCACACCCAACGGTTGTCGCGTATAAAGATAAATATGCATAGACACATTACCAGCAGCCATCCACTGAGTCCCCTCTATGTGTGTTGTGTGTGTCCTGGGGAGTGGAGCCTCGCTAGGCCTTCTACCTCAGAGCGATGGTTGACATCTACATGAGCTGTCCTTGTCTTATGCGCTTGGACCCTGTCAGCCATCCACTCACCCTAAGAACACACACACAGCCCACAGAGATGCATCATTAGCATTTTACCCTGGCATGATTGAAGTGAGCCTGCAAGTTTGTTTTCGTCCTTGTGGCTGTCTGTCTGCGCATGTTTGTCGAGCGTGTGTGTGTGTGTATGTACGTAAGTGAGTTCACATTCATGTGTGTGTGTGTGTGTGGGGGGGGGGGGGGGGTGCACATTCGTGTGTGTGTGGGCACATTCGTGTCTGTGTGTTCACATATATGTGTGTGTGTACGTGCACATTCATGTGTGTGTGTGTGTGTGTGTGTGTGTGCGTGCACATTCATGTGTTTGATGATTAGCATTTTACCCTGGCATGACTGGAGAGCGCCTGCAAGTTTGTTTTCGTCCTTGGGTGTGCCTTGTCTGTGGGTCGTGTGTGTCTCTGTGTGTACGTAAGTGAGTACACATTCATTTTGTGTGTGTGTGTGTATGTACCTGCATCTGTGTGTGTATGCGTCTGTTACCCTGCCAACATCTGCTGTGTCCGTCCCTCCCCAGGTGCAGCTGATGCTGTACACCTACCTTGCCACGGAGTTCATCAGCACCGTGACCATCTACAACGCCGTGCGGCGGGTGGGCACGGTGCTGCAGGTCATGCACACGCTCAAGTACTACTACTGGGTGGTCAACCCTTTGGACCGCAGCGGTGTGGTACCCAAGGGCCTCGGTGAGGACCACCATGACACTATACGATAAGACATGACAGGGCCGTACTACAAACACATGGCCAGAACACCAAGCTGGGTCTCTTCATTACAAACCACCCTTAGTGTGATGTGTGTCCAGTATTCATGCAGGGGTAGTATCAGGGTGAGGATGTTTGACTCCGAGCTCATGGGTTAGGGGTCGAACCACAGTGTCTGCACTCTACCTATATGCATCCTTGAGCAAGTTGCCCTAACCCCCACCCTGCTCCTTCCATTCCATATGTTTCATACATTTATTCGAAATAATGTTGGATATTTATTAGTAATAAATAGTATCCTGTGTATAGATTTAAGAACACCACACCATATCACATTGGAAAGTGCATTTATTTTACGGTAAATGGTAAACTGATGATGAGTAAATTAGTCAGCTGTTGACATATCACATTCCTTTTTATCTTTTGGGCCCTGCCAATTCCCTTTACTTTACCAGCCCCAGCCTTTTCTAATCTATTAATGCCCACAGAATTAACAGTTTGTCATCTGCACCCTGTCATGTTTTCTCCAATGCTGATTTGCTGGCTATCGTCACAGTAGGGTGGATCTGAAGGGTTCTCGTTTGTCTTTTCAGATGGGCCCAGACCGACCCAGAAGGAGATCTACTCCCTTCGAGCCTTTCTGCTGTTGTTTGTCAAGCAGCTCATCATGAAGGTAGGACAGCAATTCATTCATATATGCAAAGCCATCTATTAGGATGAAATATTAATACATGGTGAGTGTCTGGGGCATTATCCTTTCAAAAAAACATTGAGTTCTAATAACAATATATTAGAATTGCATGGCAGATTTTATTGGCAAAATGGTGCTTAGTTGCTTACACATGCACATTTGTGCAACTAATGCATTATGAATCTGATAGTTAATCAGATTTGTAAGATGGAACTATTGACTTGAAATCAAATTAACATTTAGTGCTAGAAATAAGCTTAACCAGGAAGAGTGTAGTTCGTTTTTGGTTGAAGATCATGGTACTATACCGTTTGGATGTACTTGTTTAAACGTTGCCTCACTAAAACCATGGTACATTTTGCCGTCCCACAGACGTGTGGCAAATCGTTGTCATTAATTTTCAAACCTTTGTAATGCAATGAAAACTGTTTTGTGTTTTCAATTGAAGGATCACGGTGTGAAGGAAGACGAGCTACAGAGCATCCTCAACTATCTGCTCACGATGCATGAGGTAGGAGTGCTTTTATCAGCCGCCATACCCATATCACCACCAGATGGTGCCAAAACCTTATTACTGTCTGACTTTGCGTCTTCCCTCTGACGTCCACATACACTGCACAAAAAATAAGAATCACTTCAGCTCTAATTCTGCCCATCACGTTTTGTACCGATGCAGGCGTGTTTAGATCGCAGCGATGCATAGGTTTTTAATGAGTGTAAAAACAGCAAACCCAGCAGGACCTGGAAGGTGAATACTACACCGCTCCGAAACCCACTGTCACACAGAGCCTCACGACTTTATATTAGAAAAGAATCCGAAATAACGTATTCCTCATGAGCTCAAGTCAAGTGGTAATTTCTCCCCGTTCTTATAGAGGATATTTTAAACTGATCCTAAACACTAGAGTGTGCCTAAAGTAACACTGTACTGAAATGCAAATCCTACCATTTTCAAATAATATTCGGCTTGTTTTTCTTTTTTCTTATTAACTCAATTATGATAATAACAATGGCCTACTTTGACGCCATTACATGAGAAAAGCTAATACCACAAAATTACGTTTGGGTATTTTCTCCCTATGTATTCACTGTCGGTTTTTAACAAAATTATAGCAGAAAAGCAAAAACCCAAATTCAGTTTTGTGTGTATTTTAGTATTTACCCTTAACAACCTCTCAGGTGACATTTAGAGGATGGTTGACTTTGACAACGTCTCCTCAGAACAGCTCTATAATGCCCCGATCCTCTCTCTGCTCCAGGACGATAACCTCATGGACGTGCTGCAGCTGCTGGTGGCTCTGATGTCGGAGCACCCCGGCTCAATGGTGCTGGCCTTCGAGCAGCGCAACGGGATCCGGTAACCTGACCTCCATCCTCCCCACACCTACCTCAGATCCTCCATGTTCTCCCCACACCTACCTTAGATCCTCCATGTTCTCCCCACACCTACCTTAGATCCTCCATGTTCTCCCCACACCTACCTTAGATCCTCCATGTTCTCCCCACACCTACCTTAGATCCTCCATGTTCTCCCCTCACCTACCTCAGATCCTCACTGGTTTCCCCCAGCACCTCAGATCCTTCGCGTTCTCTTCTCTCCCCCCCCCCCCCATGTTACCATCCAGCGTTCATAATGCCTCAGGTTAGGTTCCAGAAAGTAGTTTGTTCCAGGGTTAGATTTGTCTCATGAAAATTATGAAATTAAATGAAGTGATGATATATTTCCAAATAGTTATTTATTACATTTCTGCGGTTATATTTGTAGAATGTGCACAGTTGTTTTGTTTTAATTAGAGGTAATTACAGTTTGCAGTGCAGTTATTTATTCAAAGGTTATATTCTCTCTATGCAAACACAGTTTGCTTAGTTTAAATGTAGACATAATTGTTTTTAAAATAAGAGTTGTTAATTCAGAGGGTATATTTGTTAAAAGTATTCAATATCTTTGAATAGAGTAATGCTTGTTTCGGTAATTGTTATTTATAAAAATATTTCTTACATGCAATCTCCAGACAACATACATAAAAACGTTTTCTTGTTTAAATTTAGTAATAATTGGTAATAAAAGTTATTTCTTCAAAGCTTTGTGAAATGCAATTACAGGTAGTTCTTCATATTAACAATACACAGTAAAAAATTGAACCTGAGACAAGCTATCGAGTAAAATGTGCAATATGTACCTCATTTTATGTTGAATTTTAATATCTTCCAGACGTAATATAACCTCAAATCTACGGCCTAGTCTATGATTTTATGTTTTAATTTCTCTGTTTGTTATTTTAGCTTGACCCCTGTGCCCTGTCTTTGTGCTTGAATGGAGGCTGCCTGACACCAGTGGGGCAATAAAGATGCTTTACTAGTTTAATTTGAGTCTCTGGAAGCTGCGGAGATGGGCCCGTGCTCTGATTTATACAGCTCATTTAAATGCTCTGCCTGGCCGCCGCCGCCGCCGCTCCAGGAGAGAATGGCAGGATGGTGTGTTGCGGGTGAAACATTCACTCTTAGCAAGGCCAGCATTCACGGTGTCATCCCCAGATATTCAGACACATTGGATTTCATGTCTGAATTATAATTTTTTTGGAAAGATGTTAAATTATATTATTTTATTATGAATATTAAAACAATTATTATTGTTTAAACTCTACGGTGGTGACTGTTCAGCTGCTTGAAAATGACTGGAATACAATGTGTCAATAATGTATTGGATGATTTTTAAATGCTTACTTTACTTATGCCAATGGTGTGTATATTATTGTTTGTTTAACAGCGTGATCTACAAGCTACTCGCGGCCAAAAACGAAGCTGTTCGAGTCCAGACACTGAAAATCTTGGGCTACTTTCTCAAGAACTTGCAACCAAAGTGAGTAAAGACATTACAGACTGTGTTGTGTCCCTGTGTTCCCAAGGTTTTCCTCTCCTAATGCGTTACTTTATTTATATATTCCACATTATTTGTTGACCTCTCTAAAGTAAATTGTACAATCAAATATTATTAATACTAATAGGTACATTTTTAGCTCTTAGGTGTAGAGCAAATGAAAGTGAATACAACCAGTTACTGAACTATTACCATGAACTATGGCCCGCAGCCTAGCTAGCTCCCCCTGTAGCCTATAGCGGCTGCAGAAGTAGCATCGGTACATATAGGGTCTCTTGCCCCAGAGCACAGAGAGTGTTGACTCTGGGACTTTATACAAACCGTCCGCGGGACTTGAGCCCAGACCCTCATCCCTCTCCCCGCGGTGGGAGATGAAAGCCAAGCGGCACAGAGCTGCTCCCACTTAAGTCAGCAGGAATCCTCCTCTTCATTTCCCCTTCATGTCAAAAGTCTGCTGGAGCCCGGCTCCAGTTGTACAGCTTAAAACCTAGTATGTGCTCTTACTTTGGCGGTTTCCGAGAAGCTCCCAGCTTGGCATGTCCCAACCCCTGCCATAAGAAACATTAGTGCCGTAAATACAGACTGGCTACAATCGACAAAGCGGTGAAGATTTCAGCAAATGTGATATAACTGAGTGATTGATTCTAATAGAAAATGTTATCACAAATTATGATATAAAATATATTAATACATATATGAATTTATATATTGATATATGTATCTGTATATAGTTGGATACCTCAATTATATTCAATGGATCTAATACAATGGATCTAATACAATGGCATTACGTTGATAAATCATGTTGGTGTGATATCGGATATCTGCTCATTGTTACTTGATACTATGGAGCGAACACTGTAGGCGTAGATCAATACGTAATACCCTTCCCTGTCCTTTGACCCGGTGCCCCCGCTGCTTACCAGGAGGAAGGCAGAGGTCATGCTCGGTCACGGCCTCTTCTCGCTGCTCAGCGAGAGGCTGATGCTCAACTGCAGCCAGGTCACCATGACAACATACAACGCGCTGTTTGAGGTCAGTCCCCCCCACCGATTTTGCACTCCACATGCATTTGTTTTCACACATTTTCATGTTCTGTTTTGCTTACTGATAAGAATGAGCAATAACCAAATAACCATGTTTTGCACGATAATATTTGAACCAGGCCACCACAGGTTAAGGATTTACATATTTCAGCCGTTATTCTGTTATGTTTTGCCTCCAACAAGAATGTTGAATAGACAATAACACAGACGCACAAGTCCTGCAAATACACATTTGAGGTATGATACAACTTAAGGTTATGATTATGCATATTGGATCAACTATAAGATACGCAACTATGGTCTACTGTTGTTGTAGTCTGTCTTCTGTATGAATGGAATATTGTAATTATATTATGATGTATAACAGCACATATCCACAATACCCTGAACCGTAACCACACACACACAAACACACGCAGACACACACACACACGAAACATCCCACTAAGCTCCATCCATCTTAACTTGATCAGGACGAGGTTCTGAAATACAATTTGCAGTAAAACGCTCCACTCCTCTTTGGCTCCGCAGTCGGTCGTACTTTTCCATTGCGTGTTAGATCTAAGTGTGTTTATCTGTGACTGAAGTACACCGTTTCTCTTCTGCGCCCAACAACAGATTCTGACGGAGCAGATCTGCACCCAAGTGATCCATAAGCAGCACCCGGACCCTGACTCTTCTGTGAAGATCATCAACCCACGTAAGTACCCCCCCCCCCACAGCCACCACCACCACCACCTCCTCTCTGCTTAACGACACCCTGCTGTGTATCCACCAGGTACAAACCGCTCCGTGCTGCACCAGGGAGAGTCTTTTCCCCCCAGGCCCTCCTCTACTGCTATTGTTCCATCCCAACGCACAAAAGAGCCAACTCAGCTATTATTTTTCCAGTTAACCACTGATATACACATTGCCAAAGCATGGAGATCATCATTTTTGTGACAAACGATATATATATTGACGACCCACTTCTGAGTCTGCTGCGGTTTAAATAAAATGCATCGTAATCTGTGAATTAATTTGGCTTCGGCAGTTAAATCATGTATTCTTTGTAATATCTTTAATATTCGTACAAAGGTATTAAACACACACCTTAAATCCCTATGTAATGCATATATTTACATTATACTCCAATATATTTATATATATATATATATCTTTTTGTATTTCTTATGCTGAGATCACAATATGTGAGATATGTACATACACAGTATATTCTCACATAGCATTATAGGGAGGTAGTCAGTCTTATTTTAAATATGACGCAACATAATGAGCTGAAACAGAACCATTGAGCGGCATCAGTGTTCTCCTCCTACTCGGCAGCAGTACTTCCAGCTCATTACTTACCTCCAATTTCAGACGTCAGCCCGCAAAATATTTTCATATGTGGAAATCAAAGTCTTTCGTCTTTGGATTTAAGAGGAAGAAAGAAAATCGTACTCTCTCCCTCCTTCACTCGCTCATATTTCCAACACACACACACACACACACGCACACGCACCCGCACACACACACGCGCAATTGCAAAACTTTGATCAGTTGGAACTCGATCGCTGGGAAGAATCACAACCCAGGTTTACTTCCAACCAGCCTTAATCTGACAAGGTACTGCTGTAGTCACACGTTGATTATCTTAAGCTTTTATTGTGTTAGAAAAAAAGCAGCCTCCCTTCAGCCCGGGCCGGGGCGTCCCAGACAGGCCGTATATATCACGGAGAAACCCTGCCCGGGCCCTTTAGCATGCGAACACACGCTATGCAGCACAGAGCCCGGGTCTGTTTCTCCTTTGCCGTGCCTTCCCCTTGATTTAATCTGCGACCAGGCCCCAAAATGGCCCCCTGATTGCAGTCTTTAGTAACGTCAGAGCCAATCAAACAAACCGAGGAAGTACCGTTTCCCTCAAATTAACTCGAGGGACGGGAAGCGAGAGCAAATGGGAAAGAAAAAAAAGGGACAGGCAGAAAGAACGAAAGCAGGAAAGGAAGAAAAGGAGTACAAGAAAAAGAAAAAAGTGCTACGCCTCTGTCCTCATTCCTGGTGCATGCTGGGGTAATTTTCTGGCGGTAAGGGTTCAGCGACTCATAATTTGAGTGACTAAGGCGTAGAAACAACAGAGCTGTGTGCAGTAGGGGCGAGGGTGGGGTGGGGGAGGGGGGATCGGAGGAGTGCCACGGTCTGGCGAGAGACGGGTGAAACCCTAGCCCCGCAGCCCGTCTCCCCACTCAAGGCAAATGGCCGCTGACATTGTCTAGATAATTCATCTAAACAGTCAGTCTCTTCGGGTTAACCCCGCAACCAGGACCTTTCCGAGAGGGCTCGTGACTCAGCCTCTCCAATTGGGAACAATACCTAAACTATAACGATGGGGTAAAAATCAATGACAGGACCCGTTTTTTGCATGCATGCATGCAGATGCATATTTCTGGGTGTCTGCAGGCGTGGGAAGCAGACGCCTTGTCACGCAGTGATTTACACATGTTGAGATGTCTGAGTCTGCTGTTGATGTCTGGTCCCCTACCTCGCTGCGTCATCCACCCACCTACCTACCCCATCCACCTACCTACCCCATCCACCTACCTACCCCATCCACCTACCTACCCCATCCACCTACCTAACCCATCCACCCGCCTACTCCATCCACCTACCTACCCCATCCACCTACCTACCCCATCCACCCACCTACCCCATTCACCTACCTACCCCATCCACCTACCTACTCCATCCACCCACCTACCTACTCCATCCACCTACCTACCCCATCCACCTACCTACCCCATCCACCTACATACCCCATCCACCCGTCTACCCCATCCACCCACCTACCCCATCCACCTACCTACCCCATCCACCCACCTACCCCATCCACCTACCTACCCCATCCACCCACCTACCCCATCACCCCGCCTACACCATCCATCCCATCCACCCACCTAACTACCCACCTACCCATCTTCCCCACCCCAAAGAATGGTTGCAATTTTATATTGTCTTTACAATGCAATGGGAATTATGATAGATGATAGTAATAATACTGTGATTCTGTTGATGGCATAATTCAATCATTATTGTTATCCAAATCATTTTACTGAAAATGCTGTTGCAATATTAAAACTAATAAAACGTATTTCCTGCAAATATCTCTAAAAACAAACTGCTGACGTGTGTGTGTGTGTGTGTATGTGTATAGAGATCCTGAAGGTGATCGCTGGCCTGCTGAAGAACTCTCCGAATTCTCCTGAGACCATGGAGGTGCGCCGGGTCTTCCTGTCCGACATGATCAAGATGTTCAATAACAGCAGAGAGAACCGCAGGTACACACACACACACACACGCACACGCACACGCGCACGCACACACACGCACACACAAGCACACACAGGCTCCTTCCTGCACTGTTTACGCGGTATCATTGTAGTTATCTGAAAACCGCTGCCCCCTATGGTACTGTTAGACACGCTATTCTTACTCGTGTGTGTGTGTGTGTGGGCACACACCTGTCTGTCTGCATCTGTATTTCCATGTGTGTGTGTCCTCATCTGTTCATTTCCCTGTGTTGTGCGTGTCTGTGTTGTGTGTGTGTGCAGGAGTCTGCTGCAGTGCTCGGTGTGGCAGGAGTGGATGCTCTCGCTGTGCTTCCTCAGCGCCAACAGCAGCGAGGAGCACAAGATCAACGAGATGGTGTACGCCGTGTTCCGCATCCTGCTCTACCACGCCGTCAAGTACGAGTGGGGCGGCTGGCGCGTCTGGGTGGACACGCTGTCCATCACACACTCCAAGGTCTGAGAAACCCCCCGCCGCCCCGCACACACCGGTCGCAGACACACACAGAACACGCACACATGCACATGCATGTAAGTAAAGGAATACAAACTCACACACGTGCGTTATTGTATACACGCGCACATACAAATACACAGGCATAGACATGAGCAAACGTACACACACATGTGCGCAAACACAGTCATGTGCACCTGCACGCGCGCGCACACACGCGTGTACTGTACACGCACACAGACACCGAGGAACACAGGATTTAGCAGTGTTTATGTTTCTCTGAGGTATTCTAGGCTCTTCTTATCCGTTCTTTTTCCCATCCTGCTCTTACCCCCGTCCCCTGCGTGCGTTTTGCGTTTCTGTTTCTCTTCATTTTAGCCAACACATTTTTTTTCCTTCCCTTAACGAATCACATCCTCCGCGCGCCGTCTGCACGCATCTCGGCCTCCCTCCATAAACCTTCTTCTTTTACCCCGCTCCCTGCAGTCGGAAAACCCTCACGTCCCTCCCCCCCCCCCCCCCCCGTCCCCCCAGCCCAACGTTTATATTTGTATAAACATATTTTTGTATCTTGGCTAAGTGGTGTTTTAAAATACCTACAACCGTCAAATCAGGTGGCCATCTCCTGCTCCGCTTGATGCCAGTGTTAATGCCGTTCCCTCTCAAACGTGGGATCCGCAGGGCCGTGCCCCGGTCACCTAGAGTGATTCCCCGGGACCCCCGGCTCTCAGGGGCCCATCAGATAACGCTACCGAGGCACTATGGAAAATATACAGTGATTAGCATGTAGCAAAGCTTGCTTAGGTTGTAGAATGGAGCCAAATCACTGCACCGTCTCGATGTACCACTTTATTTATGTAAAGAGTATCTTTTCTCTCTTTACGTCGCATAGATAAAAATAAACTCCTGGCATGTGTTATTGCCAAAACGTGAAATAAAAAGCCAATAAGAAATGCGTTAGGAATTGGCTGTTGATATCATGTTACGTTGCTTGGTTACAAAGCAGTGTGGTAATTGAGGTTGGTGTCAGATTGTGGTCTGGGTATGGGAGCTGAGAGGGGGGGGGGGGGGGGCCTGGTTGAGCTTGCCTGGTTGAGGAGGAAGTTGAAGAAACTGCTTGTGATAGGATACAGGCCAGGGTGTTGGTACCGGTAGTGTCCAATAGGGGGCGCAGACAGACTGCTTGAGAGACAAAGAGGAGTTTGTTATGTCCATGTCTATTGATGCTCTGGTCTCAGAGACTCTGCTATTCACAAAATTCTGAAATTAATTTCAACAAAATTAAATAAACAAATCTTAATTTGTGTCTGCAAGAATAAATCTTCACATCATAATCAGGGCTGGAGAATTATCACAAGAGAATATTTTGGATTTCTCCGTAGCAATGCTGTTTTGTGACATAAAATACACAAATACAGCATGATGCTTTCCATACCTATACTAAATCTGAAGGCTGCTATTAAACACACTCCCTTTACTTGTTTTCGACCAGTTAAACCTAATTCACTATTACAATATACCAAGGTAATGGAAAAACACTGTATGCCATTTTATTGCATTATAAATGATTTATAAACCATTTATTTATTATGGACCTTTAACAAATGTATGCAATTTACTGGATTGTATGATTTATTTCATTTGCAGTGAATGAACAAAGGACTAATTAACGGACAATTAGTCCTGATGTTTAATGATCATACGTGCTTGATGCATAGAAGGCAATCATTGTAATTTGTTTTGGACTGGGTTCCAGTCTTACAGGCCTTATGTTTACGTATATACGGGTTGTACACACGCATACAATACATCTACACATTTTATGTTAACATTTAAATATTCAGTACATTCACGATGCTCATAAGGGTAAATCAAAATTGTCAGAAAAAAACGGCAGGCCACAGTGAAATGGAAACGGTAATATTACATTCATTTTTTACCCTAGATATCACCCACCGTTGTGTTAAAATATGTTATTGATGAATAACAAGCGGCCAATGAGAGATGGTCCCTGCGCTTGGTTTATTGTTGTAGTTGGTTCACATGGCTCTGGTGCGGCAGAGCCTCCATGTTCCCCAGCAAAGGGCCTGGTGCGGGCTGGTGCAGATGTTAATTCTTCCTACCTCCAGCAGGCTGTAATTGCCTTTTTCTCTGTGTAATTGCTGAAGATTAATGTTTTTTTTTCTTGTGTGTACAATGCCCTCGCACCGGACTAAAAACAAGTTCACTCTTTGTGCACCTTGGGTGATTTCACACACACACACACACACACACACACACACACACACACACACACACACACACACACACATGCGCGCACACACGTGCAGACAAACACACACAGAAAGGCAGACACAAACGCATTGCAGACTCACACACGTTCAGAAACTCCCAGACATGTGGACACACACATGTACAGACCCACACACACCTGCAAACACACGCATGGACTTAAAACACACACACACACACACACACACACACACACACACACACACACACACACACACACACACTATATAGCCCTCTGATGTGGAGAGGTGCAGCAGGCACTAGCCATCAAGATACATGCAGGTGCTGTAAAAAAGCAAAAGAAACTCAATTGCAATTTTATTGTCCTGTTTGATAGATTTCCTGCCACCATTGTAGCACCAAAGCTGTTTGTCACTGTTGCTCTCTGCACCCACTGCAGGTGTGTGTGTGTGTGTGTGTGTGTGTGTGTGTGTGTGTGTGTGTGTGTGTGTGTGTGTGTGTGTGCGTAAATGTGCATGGATCTTACCAGCTGAGTGTGCCCCAGCCCTACATTTCCTCTTGTGCTGTGAGAGGAGTGTGTATTGTTTTTTCTCTGAGCACATTGAATATTCATCCGAGTGTTGCCTGAACAATCAGTAAAACAAGGGCTCATAAATACAGGCGGCCCATGGGGAAGCTCTTCCAGAGTGTAGTGTATACACTGGGTTTATTTGTGTGCACCGCCCCCCTCACATGTTGTGGTGCAGAAACGCCTACCTTACATGAATATATTCAGTGAAACGCAAAAGAAAGGAACATGTACATATTCACTTTGTAGCGGGCGGTCTGAAAAATGCATTATACTTAGAAATCTTTTTCTTTTTGCACCGTGTCCAGAAAATGCATCGTTACAAATCAAATTTGTAAGTCGAGGTTTCCAGTGAATCTAATTTCATCATGTCCTTAGTAATCCGTCCCCTTAATAAGTAAATAAAAGACCCATCCAGGTTCCAGCCTGTTTTCAGTTAACATAGTATTAGAGTGAGCAAGTAGGTTCACCCTGTACCAGCGTGGCCGCGTTATTATCAAAGACAAAGTTTTCCCTAAGTCTAACTCTTTCATCATCTTTGATTTTGTTGTCTTTGTACCGTCATGTTGCTGAATGGGTGCATAAAAAATGTGTCTTGGCATTGGGTTGGAAAAGTCAAGTTTATTGCACATATGCATTATTTATATAGCATTTTTAAAACTGCTTGAATTGGAATATAATATAGCATTTAAATGATACAATTAATCATAGTAAGGGTTGATAAAAACAAAAAATACAGCCAAACTAAGTAAAACAATACATCCAGCTAAGAAAATAGAAGTTAATACAATTTGTTAAATTATCAACCATTCTCTTTAGTTTGTGTGTGTGTGTGTGTGTGTGTGTGTGTGTGTGTGTGTGTGTGTGTGTGTGTGTGTGTGTGTGTGTGTGTGTGTGTGTGTGTGTGTGTGTGTGTGTGTGTGTGTGTGCGCGTCTGAGCGGGTGCGTGTGCGCGCGTCTGAGCGGGTGCGTGTGCGCGCGTCTGAGCGGGTGCGTGTGCGCGCGTCTGAGCGGGCGCGTGCGACTCTGAGCGGGTGCGTGTGCGCGCGTCTGAGCGGGTGCGTGCGTGTCTGAGAGAGGATGAAGGTGGGGGTATCCCCTGTCATTGGTAAAGAGATCCAGTTGTTTCAGTGTCTGTATTTGTATAGTATAGTTCTACAGTATTACTCAAAGTAACATTTGATGCACGAAGTGTACTGCCCTCCACAATGTGATTGGTCAGCTGGCCCGTGTAGTGGACAGATGTCTGTGTGTGTGCTGAGTTGGCAGCCTTCAGAGGCCTCACCTCCTCGAGGTGCCCCCGGCCCAGGTGAACCCCACAGAGCACATGTCTAACACGGCCCAACAGTGGAAGCTGTGGAGGAGCCTGTGCCCTTAAGCTTCCCTGAGACAGCAGATTCTAATGAACACTACCCATCACATGCATTAGTGAACCCATTGAAGTGGTGCTCTTATGTAGCATCGTCTATTAATCAGTTTTATGATTGATAAGCGCTATTTTCCATCTGATTTATTTTTTGCAGAGACTTTTATCCTATGTAAACAAAAACCTGTGGTTCAGAGGTTTGAAGACACTGTAGCTGTGTATTGAAACATGGACAAAAGAAGGGGAATTGAGAACATGGACAGTATGGACAAGACCAGATCGACTGGTATTGTCTGGTGAACTGGTCAATACGCTTCTGCTCGGCAACAACTTACTCAACATTACTGTCTCACTGAGAGTTGAATTGGTGTTTTGGGGTTTCACGTTTTGAAATAGTGTGGAATATATTAATTTGCATATTCAGGGATAAATAATTAAAAGTAAACCCTTTTTTAGTTTTAATCTTGGATCTATATCCCGTTTATTTACATTTTTATCAGCTGTCTAGATTAAGATTGCAATGGATTCAGTTTATTCTATAGAGACCAAACAAACCAAATAGCAATTATTCTGTCAATTGACCAGAGAGAAATCAACATAATAAAAGGTAACTAAGAAGACGTAATGGAGAGAATATAAATGAACACACCATTCAGTATCACCAGCAGACGACGGCAATGTTTTTCTTTCCCTTTCCTTGTGGGAGGAGGAATTGCATTTGGCTAATCCGATTAGAGACTCACGGCCCCCCTGATATCCCCTTTGTTTTGCGGTCTCGTTCTATCTATTGATCTAAATCTGGTCTCCGCTGTGACTCCTACTGTGGAGGTCTCCCTGGACCAGAGCTTAGGCGGGCTAACTCTCTCTGTGTGTCTCTCTACACGCGACCGGCAGAATCCATCCATCCATCCATCCCTCATAAAATCAACCTTAAAAACACCATATTTTGGGACGAGCTCCTTTAGTTTTCCGATTGAGACTAATCCTCTGTCATTCTTTGATACGGACTCGGTATCTGTAGTTCCCGGACCCCGACTCAATGTCCTGGGCTCCCAGGAGCCGAGGGCTGAACGCCTGTACCGGGCTCTAATGGCTCCGTAACGGATGTCCCTTTCTGTTGCACGCCGTTTCGCTCTCCTCTGTGATCCTGCTCTGCCATTACGGGCCGCTCTCCCTGTGATGTGGCGTCGCTGTTTGCTTTCACTGTAATACCATGTTACCTGTCACATTAGAAAAGCCCACCGTGTTTTCCTACATTACCATAACATTTCTTCTCCTCCGTACCCCCACGAGGTCTGGCGGGAGGCGGGGGGGGGGGGGGGGGCACAGAACTTTAGATTAGATCAGCGCTGATGTCAGGCCCACCCAAGGCAGTCGCTATGCGCTGCGGCTCCGCTAACCACAGAGAACGCTCGCTGCCTCCGTCTAATGGTAACTGGATCTGCTTGCGCAGCCCTGTTTAAAGCCAACATACATCATCTTAATGTAGGGACTCCAACCCCAACCCACCATCACCCCCCCACCCCGCCCCCCCCCCAAGCATACCCCACCCCACCATCAGATCCATGTTGGGGGGGGTGGGTATATTCTCCACTAAGGCACTAGGCTCAGGCATCGTTTCCATGGGAGTGCACTCTCCATGCGTCCTTTTAATTGCAATAAATGCTAAATGTCAAATTAAGCTGAAACTAATGGGGTAGAAGACATCACAGACAGAGGCAGAGAGAGGGAGAGGACAGAGGAATTGAGAGGGAGGGGAATGGGAGATGGGGAGATGGGGTGAGGGGGGGGGGGGGGGGGGGGGGGGGGGGGTTTGGGAGAGAGCGACAGAAATAGAATGAGAGATGCTATCGATGCATTTAGAACAGGCTCTGCACTCAGAGAAAAGAGTTATGGATTACCAATCACTGCTCCGCCCGGCGCAAGATTAATGAGCGGCCGTGTAGCAGACTAATTTAGAACAATAACGACTAATTAATTACAAATAATCAGCTACTTTCTCCTCCCCCTCCTCCCCCCACCCTTTCCTTTCTTCCAACCTCATTAACTCGCTCGCTCTCTTCAACATCTGTGTTTCTCTCCCTTTTTGATCTCTGTTTTCCCCGTTTATTTTTCTCCCGTGCTCTTCCTGTCGCCATTTTTTGTCTTTCTCTTTCTCTTTCTCTTCCTCTCTCTCCCTCCCCCCCCCCCCCCCCCCTCATTCCATCCAAACAGCCTCAGGTTAAAATGGCTGCGGTGTGGCTCTGGTTTCACCCTGCCCTTCCCTCCACCACCGACTGCTCTTTGACTTTCTGTCCTACAAAGCCCAGTGATTAATGCAGGGTTTTAAATTAGGCGTGGGAGGATTTGCCAATACTGGACACGCACTGTGCTCACACACACCCGCATGCACATGCACACCCGCTTGCGCACACGCACACGCACACGCGCACACACACACACACACACACACACACACACACACACTCTTTCAAAGCAGTATCTACTGCTAATCTATGATTGGTTACATGGACGGGCTCTTCCTCAACTGCCACGTCAGACTGTTGTCCGTATGGACTAGCAGTCTAGTTAAGCCATATCTGATGGCAGGCTGACTGAAAGAAGGTAATGGGCCAAGGTTTCTTAAGGTAATGAGAAGAAAAAAAAAATGGGTTCAAACTAAGAGGATTGGATGAGAGGGTTCAAATTGTCAAACTAGACATTGAAAATGTGGAACATACCTACCCTGATGTTGACCTCCCTAATATATCTAATTTTATGGCGTTGCTGTCTAAATAAGTGTTTTTGTCTTCTGCTCTTTGTCATTGGATAAAACAACCGTGTTGAAATTGTTTTGTTCGTTAGTGTTTGTAGAGCTTCATTACAAAATGTATGCCTGGTACCCAGTCAGGTAGACAGCTCGCCATGGCTCTTGCCATGAATGCAGTGGATGCTTAACACAACCTCATGCGTGTCTTCCTTATGCGTTTCCCCAGGTGTCCTTTGAGCAGCACAAGCACCACCTCGCCCGCATGTTCACCCAGTACCAGCAGCAGGAGTCCTTGGCTCCCAGCGCTGCCATCCGCACCGTCTCCGCCGCCAGCCACGACGCAGAGACCTCCACCGAGGAAACGGCCCCCTCCACCGTCATAGAACTCACCGTGGACGAGGGGGTCCACGATCAGAGCACGCCCGATTCCACGTCCACTCCCAACCTCTCCTCCAGCCCAACAGAGGGCGCCGGAGAGAGTGGGCCTGCAGCCGTCGGCGTGTCGAACATTCTGGCTGGGCTAGAGGGAGAGGAAGACCCGCCGTCTCCCAGCGACGAAGAGACCAAAGCAGCTGGAGATGCCGGCGTTGAGGCCCAACTGGAGGAGCCCAAAACCGAAGCACGCTCTGAAACGCCTGATGGCGACGATTCACAAAGCGCCTCGGCCTCGCCGACTGAAGTGGCGAGCGCCTTGGCGTCGAGCCCTGCGGAGGTGGGCGTCGCCCTGAC
Source organism: Gadus chalcogrammus (assembly GCF_026213295.1). Taxonomy (NCBI): domain Eukaryota; kingdom Metazoa; phylum Chordata; class Actinopteri; order Gadiformes; family Gadidae; genus Gadus; species Gadus chalcogrammus. The sequence continues at coordinate 17,707,009 of NC_079414.1, read as the reverse complement.
GCAAACGGTCAAAAACACTACTGACAGCACCGACACTGAAGACACACAGATACCTCAGAGCGACGGCGACAAGCCCAGAGAAAGCGTGCCGGAGGATTCCCTGAATGTTCCTGAGGGGGTCTCGTCAGAGCCCGACGCTAAGGATAACCAGGAGGCTGTGGAGGCCAGCACCGTGGAGGCGGTTGAAGGCGGAGATGGAGCCTCCGTCTCCAACGAAGACCCCAGCGATGCTGTCGACAGCCTGGAGCCGTCCTCGGGTGAGGACACGAAGGCGGGAAAAAAGGAAGTAGAAGTAGAAGAAGAAGTCGATGCTGATAAGACGGGGATTGAGGAAGAGAAGAAGGAGGAGGAGGAGGAGAAAGCAACGGCGAGAGAAAGTGAGAGTGAGAAGAACGAGGAGACAGTTTCGGACCCCCAGAGTGAAGGTTTGAAGACCGAAGAGGCTGACGCTCCCGTGCCTGATGCCCCCCCAACCGACCCACAATCCTCGGACTCCGAGGCGCCCCCTTCGGCTCAGGAGTCCTCGGCCATGGCCACTCCCATCCCTGCGGATCCCCAGAGCGCCGCAGCCACCACCAAAGAAGAAGTAGCCCAAGCAGAGGCCTCTGCGTCAAGCACGGCGCCCCCTAGCACCAACACACAGAAGGCCGCCGAGCCGGCCGCCCCCACCAAAGAGATCAAGATCGCCCGGCTGGACGTGTCCAACGTGGCCTTAGACACCGAGAGGCTGGAGCTGAAGGAGACCTCTGCAAGCGTAGGCCACCTTCTTACATCTTTAATGTAGTGAAGTAGTTTCTTGTTGTGTCTTTAGTCATTTTTACACACAGGTTGTTCATGGTTAGGTTCAGGGGTTAGACATCTTGCTCTGGGAAGCCGACAGGTAGACTGGGCATAGGTTCATTACTCCTGTTGAAGTATAATGCACGTAATTAATGCTGAGCAGCACCTCCAGTCTTTGTCACTACGTATCCCTCATCCAGACCTATGTGTCTCCGTCCTAGGAGCCCAGCGGCTCGAGTGCGTCGGTCTCCGCGGGAGGTCCTGCGCCGGCCCGGGACCCCGCCACCGCCTCCTCCTCCTCCTCCTCCGGTCCTCGCTCCACCATGTTCCGCATCCCGGAGTTCCGCTGGTCCCAGATGCACCAGCGTCTCCTAACAGACCTGCTGTTCTCCATCGAGACGGACGTCCAGATGTGGAGGAGGTAGGGACCATTTCATTGGGAGGACCCACCTCTCCCCGGAACACAGGAACGGGTCACAGTCTACTACTACTACTACTAATCGTGCTATCGTTCATCAATGCACTCCCACTAAAGGAATCCAGCCACCGCATCCTTCTGATTCCTCCGCACTCTTTAGTTGGTGTTCAATGTTACAGGAACTAGGTTGTGCAGCGCTTTCTGTAGCTATTCCAATTTAGATGTTATGCTTTCATTGTGCCCTGATATAAGTTTTAAATAGAATAAAAAAGTGTCTGCTTTAAAACATGCATGTTCATCCCATTTTAAATATAACTTCATAAGGTGGTTCTCTTTCTAGTTTTCACCTCCTTCTCTTTGTCTCCCGCCTCCTTGCAGCCACTCCACCAAGACAGTGCTGGACTTTGTGAACAGCAGTGAGAACGTGGTGTTTGTCCACAACACGGTGCACCTCATCTCCCAGGTGGTGGACAACCTGGTGATGGCCTGTGGAGGCATCCTGCCACTGCTCTCTGCTGCTACCTCCTCCTCGGTGAGCCCCTGTGTGTGTGTGTGTGTGTGTGCGTCTGTTGGCATGTGTTTGTGTATCTTTGTATTTGTTTATGGATGTGAATCTGTTTGCCTGTGTGTGTCTGTGTATTTGTTTATGCATATGCATCAGAGCCTTTGTCTGTCTCTGCATGTGTGTGTATGTGTGTGTGTGTCGATGTGTAGGCGAGCATCATTGCTCTGTCTGCGACAGCCAGGTCAGGGGGGGTCATCCATCCACCATTGACCTTTTCCCAATCACATTACACTACAGTTAGCCGCTCGCTAACACGATTAGCTCTGTTTTGTGGGCTCTGACCTCAGTGACTGTAGATCTGATGTAACATGATTCCTCCTCTTGGGTCGATACTCTCCCACTCGCTTCGGTGGCCTGTCTGGGAAGACCCGGGCAATTTAGGTTCAATTTCACCATAACCCAGTTAGGCTTCACCTATATGGTGGATCTCAATCAAATTTATAGCCGAGTACAACCTATGTATGTCTGAAGTGGCTTGAGAGCGCTTTAGATTGGAAGAGAGGCGGTATCATCTTGAATATAGTCCACCTTTTGCTTGGAATCACTTGTGTTATTTTCTTTCCTCTTTTTACATTTTCCACGTAGATTCAAGGAAAAAATGTAATACTTCCCAGCAAAAATGACAGAAATTTTCCCTTGCAGTGCTCACATAAAAATACTAGAGCTGTCAAGCGTTTAAAATATTTAATCGTGATTAATCGCATTAATGTCATAGTTAACTCGCAAATGCTTTTTCTATGCTAAATATCCCTTGATTTTTTTGTCCAATAATTCTTCTCATTTTAATTCTCTTATCAACATGGTGAAGTGCATCGGCTTGCCTTGTGCAAATGATTTTTTATTGATATCAACATTGGCATATACTGATCAAAACAGGACGATACAAAAAAAGAGCCTATAGTGCAATTAAACGACTGCTTTGGACAAATGTCATTTGAACATAGCAGTCAGGCTACTGCTTCTTTGTTTTGAGCCAAAAAAAATAAATAAAAAAAATCTTTCTTTTTTTTTAAAATAAAATAATTGCGTTAATCGCGCGATAAAAAATTTAACGCCGTTAAATTTTGTTTGCGTTAACGCCGTTAATAACGCGTTTAACTGACAGCTCTAAAAAATACATAACAACATGCAACAACGTCGCTCTGTTCTTAATAACCAATAAAGCACACAAAGCAAAACATGCACAAACGGAAAGTGTCCGATTTGAACGATTGAAATGTGAACGAGTGACTGACTTGACCCCATGACCCCAGTGAGCTCATCCCGCCCTCCTGCCTCCTCCCACAGCACGAGCTGGAGAACATCGAGCCGTCGCAGGGCCTGACGGTGGAGGCCTCTCTCACCTTCCTGCAGCGGCTGGTCAACCTGGTGGACGTCCTCATCTTCGCCAGCTCCCTCAACTTCAACGAGATCGAGGCGGAGAAGAACATGTCCTCCGGGGGCATCCTGCGCCAGTGCCTACGCCTCGGTGGGTCAGCTGTCCGGCTGTCCTCCTGTTTGTCTGTGTGTCTGGCTGGCTCTCGCCTTCCACCTCTTTATCTGTGTCTCTCTCTCTCCGTCCTTCTGTTAGTCTGTTTGTTAGTCTGTGTGTCTGTCTCTCTCCGTCCTCCTGTTTATCTGTGTCTCTCCGTCCTTCGGTTTGTCTGTCTGTCTGTCTCCCAACGTTCTGTTTGTCTATTTGTCACGGTCTGCCTCTCTCCACCATCAAGTCTGTCTTTCTGTCTCTCCATTCCATTGCCTGTCTGTCCTAGACGCTGCCTTTTTTCCTTTTAATCACAAGTTCTATGTTGGTCCTAATTATGTGATTCGGCATGAATTTGACCAGATCATATTTTAGAAACACAGTGCAGCAGTCTTCAACCATAACTTATCTTAGGACCTTTTAGTGAATTTCCCCTCATTTTTCCTCTCGGAAGCATGGAGAAACAAGTGGTTACAGTTTTTTTTCCAAAGGAATTTAATGTGATTAGCATGACTCAAACTGAAACACAAATCGAATCTGCCTTCTTGACGGGTAGAAAAAAATAGAAATGCATTAAGTAGGCAGGATTAGTTACATAGTCGATCCTGTTCCTTGTTGTCCGATATGACAAAATATTTGACTTGGTGGTGGAAACCAGGGAGACATTATGTTTGGCTGCTTTCTGCAGGCTTCTTTTGATTTAAAGTCTATTATATTCCCACCCAGCCTCCTTCCATCCAACAGGACCGCCTCATGCGTTCACATCCAATGAGTCGGCTAAAGAATAGGTTCCGTTTACAATAATAATAAGGATAATCAACATAGTGTCCTTGTCTATCTAATAATATAAAAGAAAACATATAAAATACATCTATTGCTGAGGTTTCTTTTGTGTGCATTGTATTTTGTAGTGATTTTCACACAACACATCATTGAATTAATGTGGCACAAAACGAACCAAAGGGAATCCAATATGTTGTTTGTGGACAGCAAACGAACGTCCGTGCAGCGAGCGGACGGTACGCTCCCGATAAATTAAATATTGATATTGTTGTGTTGGGAGTCGATGCGGTATTGGGAAGACTGAGGGCCGCGATTCTCAAGCCGATCAATATTCTCCCACCCGCTCTGTTCCGCCACCGCCCGCTCCGACACAGGGTTGTTTTCGCTCCGTTCAGCTGGTTTACTGCTCTCTACCCGCACTCCGTGCCCTGCCCTTATCTCCTCCTCTTACCCACTCCCCTCTCTCCCCGTGTCCATCGATCCTCTATATATCTGGCTGCACACACTTTGGCTCCGGGGCCCGCCCCGGTCATGGCTCTCTTTAGCCCTCTTCACCCCACCTACTCTGTCGTCTCTTACTCATGTTTCACGCTCTCTCTCTCTCTCTCTCGCTGGCTCTCTCTTCCCTGCCTCATCTTCTGTCATCACTCCTCCTATCTTTTGCTTGCTTACACACTCTCACTGCCCCTTTGTTTCTATCTCTTTTCCTTTCTCCCCTCTTTTATTTTACTCTCTCTTTCCCTCTCTTTGCCTTTCTCCATCTCACTTTCTCCCCCCCCCCCCATTTATCTCTCCACTCCCTTTCCTTCCCTTCCTCGCTCTCCCCCCTCCATTCCTCTCCCCCTCTCTCTCTCTCGCTCCCCCCCCCCCCTCCCCTTCACTCTCCCAATCCCTCTGTCCCTCACTCTCGCTCTCTCTCCCTCACTCCCCCCCCCCTCCCCATTCCCCCTCTGTGCTCGTATCAGTACTCCCCCCTTATCTTGTTATTATAACCCCGCTGCATGGCAACACTCTAAAATGGCTGCTATCATGATGTAGTGCGTTCTTCATAATGGCCTTGGCTGCACACCGCACAGCCCCCAGTAGCCTGGGGGCCACAGCCTGCCTGCCTGCCTGCCTTCTGGTGCAGGCTATTAAGGTCTCCTCTGACAGCTTCAAGAGCCAAGCCCTAGCTCCAGCTGAATAAAAGATTTGAAATACTTTACATTATTCATCCTTTTTTCTGTTTTGCGGGGAGTCCACACTCCCTGCACCGCCGCGATCTGTACCTCTGTTATTCACACGGGGGGTTAAACATCCTGCACCGGATGCTAAATAGATCCCTCCTCCTCCGTGTTGTTTCTTCCCGTGTTGTATATTGTATACAATGCCACGAAGAACAAACAAGACAAACACAAGCGTGTGCGTACGGCGTGCCGCTCGGTGCAGCAAACGGTGCTGCCTGCTGGGCGCTACCTTGGTGTTGGGGAGCGTGGCTGCGTGAGCGGCAGAGGCTGCTCTTAGCGCGCCGGCGTTATGAAATGAATATTTGATGAGGTATGCTCTCGCCGTCGCTGCCGCCTAATCTGATTTTGTAAGGCTGTAACAAGGTTTATCCTCGGTCTCCTTTCCTCCTCCTCTCTCCTGCCTGCCGTACTCTTTCATTTTCTTCCACTTTTTTCGTGTCTTTTTTTTTTTCTCCCCGGTCTTTTTCTTTATAAATGGTTGTATGAACGAGCAGCCCTAATGGAAAAAGAGAGGCCATTTCAGGATGGAATAATTCCCTGTGTAATCTAAACGGCTTTGGAGTCAACATTTGTCAGTTGTCAAGTACAGAGCAGGAGAGAGAGAGAGAGAGAGAGAGAGAGAGAGAGAGAGAGAGAGAGAGAGAGAGAGAGAGAGAGAGAGAGAGAGAGAGAGAGAGAGAGAGAGAGAGAGAGAGAGAGAGAGAGAGAGAGAGAGAGAGAGAGAGAGAGAGAGAGAGAGAGAGTGCAAGAGTGTCTTGAAAGAGAGAGAGAGAGAGAGAGAGAGAGAGAGAGAGAGAGAGAGAGAGAGAGAGAGAGAGAGAGAGAGAGAGAGAGGGGAAAAAAAGCAATATGTAAGATTAGAAATGGTAAATGTTCCGGTTTTAGCTTGTGAACCTCCTCCACCGGTACGGAGGTAGTTTGTTAGCCGCACCTCCCTCCTCCTCCTGGAGCATCATTTGTTAAGGGAGCGTGATGGTGGTGTGGAAGGTGTGATACAGGGGCGTTGCCACGGTGACCTTGAGGAGGAGAGGTGGAGCAGGGAAGAGTGAGCGTTGCTGCCAGGGCTTGGCCGTAGCGGCGACCTTGTCTCACCCCAGTCCTTCCCCGCTCGCTCTCTCGCTCACTCTTCCACGCTCACCCTCTCGCTCGCTCACTCGCTTGTTCTGTCCAACCTTGCGCTACAGATCAGATTTTTCACCATGTATGGTTTTACAGTTATTGTTATTGCTCCATCTGTTCCTTTATTTATTTGGACTTGAGCCCCATTGTGTTATTTTTTGTCTGATGTATTTGCTGTGTTGCTGTTTTTTTTTTTTCAACATGGGCCTGTAAGTCCTTGTTTGTCATGTAATGCATAACATCTCTGTTGAGGTGCTGCTGATGCTAAAAAAAGTGCAGAGGAAAAACTGTGGACTACCCCCCACCCCAACATATCAAAATGTTTATAAACCACACTTAACCCAAGCCTCTAATAAACATAGTCAGAAACATTTGCTGGAGTTTCACCACACATCAGGAGAGCTAGATCTTTCTGTGTTTTTTGGATGCATTTCCTGGCATTGGCATTCCTCGTGGGGATTCAGCCATGAGGCTGGATCTGTTATTCCGATAACCCAGTTAATCTTTGTTTTACGTGATGTCACATAAGCCATAACATCTCTCTCCCCCCCCCCTGTCTAGTGTGTGCCATGGCCGTGAGGAACTGTCTGGAGTGTCAACAGCACTTCCAGCCCGGATCGGACTCCATGGGCCGCTCCCACGCCACCGCACCCGGCACCGGGTCCATGGCTGCACAGGCAAGTGGTGGTAGAGACCCCCAACCCCCCCACTGCCCCTCCAACCCTACCCTCCGCTCACAAACACACACATGAATCAAATGGTCAATGAAATTAATACATTTGGTTTAAGATGACTAAATATTGTACAAGAAGCAAAAAGCCCTTCTCCCTTCAGAATAGTTTGTGTATTTGCGCAAACAAAGTTTGTGTTCGGTCATCTGAGGTTAGGATGAGCTATTCACATCAGGCCCGCCAATGCTACAGGGACTCATAGGAGATCTGTGCTTACGAAGTTCAACTGAACTTCAGCAAACCCTCTCTGGCTCAGCGAACGCCTGTTCCTTACCTCGGAGCCCCCCAAAGAGAAAGTGAAACTAACATTCCTGTCTGGTCAGGCACAAGTTATAAATAGCCTGGAGTGAGTCCAAACACTCCTCCCGAGTTTCTTCCTCCTCCTCCCTGCTGGTAAACCAGATGGAGCCGTGACCTTTGGCGGCCGGCGACCCAAACGGGCCGATCTGCAAACGGTTGTTGCGTTAGATCACATCTTCTTGTGTTACCACATCGGCCGCTATTTGTTTCACCCTGCCGATGCCCTTTCTGCTGTGAGCTCAATAGATCTGATACGCCGACTTCCAGTAAAGTCGTGTTTGGCTTTCCAGAAACTGGTGTGAGTAAAACGCTCATTTATAATGCAGTGGCTCTATATTAAGAGCCATTATGTTAAGGACCAGCTCCCCGGAGGGATAACATCCCTAAATCTTGGAACTGTACCATTCAGCCTGAAGTGCACATTGATTGATAATGATGATCACTCTGGAAGTGTGGTTTTCTTTGAATTTGAATTGTTTCCCTTGCATTCCTTTGTGCATAGAAATGCTTGTCATTTGTCTATTCATTTCTGTGTATTGAGTCTGAGTTGACAAAGAAATCCCTCTGGATTGTTGAAAATCATCAATCGAGTTTTTATTAATTTAGCAGATACTTTCATCCCAAAATCACAGGTTCAGGCATGGTAGGGCCTATGGTCGTGTTTCTGTTTCTGTTCTGCATTAACATGATTTGTCAGTGCACTCCCCTGTTCTGTTGTCTTGTTGTTTTCCCTGTTCCAGTGAGGCTTAATTAGCTAGTTGGTTGTGGGTAGGTGCGTTGAGTGTTGCGGCTGGTGGCAGCTAGTGTATCAAGGCCAGTGTGGAAAGACCAGTCACCAGCTCCAAATGTCCTGTGTCTCTTAGTTTAGTTTAGTAATTATGCATATCAGCCTTAGGATGGACTCGTAACATCCATCTTGCTCAAGGCTGCCTCCAGGAAGATTGCGGACGTTGGGTATCAAAACCTACAACTTTTGGCTGGGCGTTGAACACCCCCACCAGTACAACATGATGCCCCTGTATAGTCCTCACCAATCTAATTAGTCTTTCCCATCTGTCTTCTGTATAGTTGTGTTCTCCCATACTGTGCATTGAACTGCATGCTGGTGTCTTCCAGAGTCCCGTTGACGTGGTTACCGGGGGAGTTTCTCCCATCAGTGACATGGACCGGCTGCTGCAGGACATGGACATCAACCGACTGAGGGCTGTTGTCTTCCGAGATATCGTGAGTTAACACACACGCACACACGCACAAGCAAAAAAATCCAAATGACTCGTATAAACACACACCTTTATAAACACATGCATGCAAACACACAGAAACCTGATCATTAAGTACAGCCCAAGTTACTTAGCAGATCTCTAAAGCATGTCATTATAGAGCATGCAGGAGTCTACCTCTATCTCTGTCTGTTTCTCTCTGTGTCTCACTCTGTCAGTATTTCTGTCTCTAGCTCTGTCTCTCTCGCACTCTCTCTTTCTCTCTCTCTCTGTCTGTATGTCTCTGTCTATGTCTCTGTCTCTCTCCGTCTGTGTGTGTGTGATTCTTGGGGTCGCCAGAGCAGTTCCCCTAACAGGGTTTGGGTCATAGAGTTGTTTGGTTGTTGTCTTGTCCCAAGGAGGACAGTAAGCAGGCCCAGTTCCTGGCTCTGGCCGTGGTCTACTTCATCTCAGTGCTCATGGTGTCCAAGTACCGCGACATACTGGAGCCCCAAAACCACAAGAAGACCCCATCACGCACCCAGTCTTCCCGGAGCACAGGTACACCAGGCTTCACGCCAGGGCCCGATTATCACCATTGTTTATAGACATTAATATGGTCTGAAACCAAATGTTTTCCAGCGCATAGTTATTTTGGGGATTAAACTGATGTTTGGATCCAAAGCCAAGGGAGGTTGGAGTAATGTTCGAGAAACATGTAAAAGAAAAAAAAAGAAACACCAACTGGACGAAGTGCAGAGTAGGAGTCAGAACGCAATGTTACAAGTGCAAAAGTGTAACATCTCAGAGATAAAGATGAATTACGTCTCAACAAAGTGCACTCCTGCCTAAACGTAAAACTAAAAGTCTTGCTTAATACACTGATAATAACACTTTTGACCGGAGCTGCGCACACCAATTTCATAACACCGCCCTCGTCGATATTCCCGCTCGTAGACAGCGGCGGCGTCCACGGCGGGCTGGAGCTGGAGAACGGCGTTCCTATCCAGCGCTGCGACTCGGGCATCAGCGATGACCGTGCCTCCGCCGACGCGGCCGCCCCCCCGGGCGCCGGCGCCACCACCACCACCACCACCGTCGGCGGCGGGCCGGACGCCATCTCGGAGGCCCTGTCCACACTGTCCTCCGAGGTGCGGCCCCCTCCCGCTGACGCCAAGGGCAAGAACGTCAAGGACATCCTGCGCAGCCTGGTGAGCGCGCCCCACGAGGACGTGGTGGTGGACTCGGGGCTCCTCCCGCCGGCCTTCCTGGGCGCGCTGGGCGACGCCTCCAGAGACCCGTCCCGCTCCTTCCGCTCCTTTGATAGGTCAGTAGGAGGCTTTTAATACTTTGTGCTTTTACCCATATGTAACCCACTTTATATCAGTTTATGGATGTGTAGCTCTTGAGATAGAGTAGTAGTAGAGGTGATTTTTGGATGTGAGATGGTTATGAAAACATTGAACGCAGCTAATTTGAGTAAAGCTCAGGGCACGCTGAGTTAATTCAACTTAAAGCCTTGAACTATCAACAAATATAAACTATCATTTATATTTATGATTTTCAACTCTCACCATGTCACTCACTGTGATATAGAACAGTTTCAATTCTCACCATGTCACTCTGATATAGAACAGTTTCAACTCTCACCATGTCACCCTAAAATGTAATATGTTCATTTTATTATTCTGCTGTTTTATTCCCTTCTTTCCCTCGGCCTGCCCATGTATATCTCTGGTAGTAAAAGATGTATACATTTGCGTTTGTTCTGGAGGTGTGCGGGGGGGTGAATGTCATGGTGCGTTTTGGGCGGGTGGGGTTCATGTGCTTTAACTACAGACCGACCCGGGTGAGACGGGACGGGACCCCCTTCTGGTTTACATTTGGAGAGCATTGTCTCCACAGAAGATGTTCACAAATGGGGGGTAGACACGGAGAATGGGGGGAAAGGGAGAGAGTGAGCGAGCGGTCTCCACAAGGGAGTTGTCATGTCAAGGTGCTCACCTCTTGAAGAAAGCCTTTCTCCATCTCTTTCTCCCTCTCACCCCCCTTTCTCTCTTTCTTCTTCTCTCATTCCGACACACTCTGACCAAGTTGTTCTCTATACGCACACGCACGCACGCACGCACACACACACACACACACACACACACACACACACACACACACACACACACACACACACACACACACACACACACACACACACACACACACACACACACACACACACACACACACACGTACGTACGTTTGGGAATTGCGGGGCATCTCTGTGATCACGGGTCTTTATCTGAGGAATGCTGTGTCAGATGTCGGGGTGCTTCCATATCAGGGGGGATTAGGCTGGCTCCGGCGCTCTGCGCTGGGCGCACAGTAGGACCAGGGAGGGCTGTCGGGGGGGCGGGAGGGCGTACACTTACAGCCCCGCTCACTGTCTCCGGGTGTGGGGGCCGTCCTCGACCCCCACAAGCCGGCTTACAGATGCGGACGCTTCAGCTAGATGACGTAGCCCCAACAACCCCCCCCCCCCCCCAACCACTCCAAACTAAAAATATATTGATCAGCACACATGTCCTGGTCAGAACGTCAAGGAGTCTAGATTGTTGAAGATTATGGAATACTATAGTTGGAATATGTGGCTCTGATTCATTGATGAAATGCTACACTCTTGCTAAATTGCTGATCATTTGAAGAATCTGACCCACCTATCAGGCTGCCTCAATACCCAGATCAGCCAGTCTGTGAAGCACCTGGGCTTGAGAATCAAGATCTAATGATTCACTGCCATTGTGCTTACTAAGTCCCTTTACAAGTCTGACTTTGACGGAGAATGGTACTCTGCATGGATTTTCTTGACCTGTGTCATGATGAAGGGGCAGGTAATTTACCTGGAGAAAGAAAAATCGGTCTTATGGATGGGACATCTTGCTTCCTGTACGAGTACATTGTCTACACCCTATGCCCCTCTCTAACTTCAATGCGATCACTAGCACCGCCTATAAAGGCCAGAGAAATGTACACAGTGTAGGCACAGGCAAAAGCATCACAAAAGCCTCCCCTATGAGTCTGTTAGTATAGCCGGTCAATGCCTTGAGTTGCCATATCACCCTAACATGTTCTGTAAAAAAATATATAGGTGGGCTCTCTCCGCTGGACAGAGCGGTGGGGTGGATTTATGAGGCCGACGTATGGAAAAGGCCCGGATCCCCCAGATAAAAACTGGGCTGGGTCAGGAGGGTGAAGTATCCCCTCTGATTTATATCCACGCGAAGACCCCTTGAATCTCCCCCCCCCCCCCCATCTATATCCCAGCGATGCCCCTGTTATGACAGCCAGTCTGCAAATATTTGCTGACACTAACCAGAGCTAAACAGTGTCATTGTACAAGCCGGTGATTTAGATTGCGTGCTTCAGCAAAACATGTGCTTGTTAGACGTGGGGCTGTATATATGGAGCGTCACTGTTTGCATTCCGGGATGCAGGCCCCTGCGTGCGTGCATGGGAGATGAGTCGAGGAGAGGGGGGGACCCTGGTGTCAACGGGAACGCTGCGTATTTGCAAAGGAACAAGACACTAGTGATTCCGCCCGATGCTTTTATTAATTTAAATCTATTACAATTTGAAAGTACTTTTTTACATTTGTTGGGAAAAAATATGCTGACTTGAACTGTCAGATGAATATGGCAATTTTAGGAGATATCACAACAATATAGTGATTTTATATCCCAAAATATTCTTTCAGGCCCATTAGTTGACGATGGAGAAAGAAATTCCCAAACCAGGTACTGCTTTAGAATGAAGACCGCAAGCAACTCTTGTGCTCCAGGCTAACTGTGGTTCTCTTACACGGTCACACTGGGTACACAGTGGGCCCCCTCTCTGTCCCCGGGCCCTGAAACCCGCAGACCCAGCCTCCATTAATCACTGATGTCTTCAAGGTTGGGGCGCCTCCCACTCAAGCCACCACCGTCCAATCCCAGCTCAAGGGGAGTGTATGGGGGTAATTGGGTTGATTGGGTCGGAGTTAAAATATCATTCTGTACATTCTTACGCGCTGGGTCGCATGAAATGAGGGTGAAAGGGGAGATCAAAGACGGGGTCACAGACAGCCCCCCTCTCACCCACCCACCCCGACATCCACCCCCCCCCCCCCCCCCGCCATGAATAAGACATGAGGTTAACACTCTAGAGAACAGAGGTATTTTACACAGACATCCACGCATGCATGCACACAGAGACACACTCCCACACGTTCACTCACACACAAACACGCCCGCACGCACATGCACTGATGCACATGGTGCTGACCGTAAACCACCTTCACACATCTTCCTCGTGCCGCTCCCTTCATCTGCGAAAGCGGAGGACAGCTTACTGGAATCCAAGGCTGTGCTGAAGGCAGTGGGTTAAAGCGTGTTAAATAATGCATCCCTGTCTCTAGTTCATACACAGGTCCACACAGCCCAGCCCTGGCTGGGGAGTGTGGGCCGGGCAGGGCCAACTGATGGCTGATTAACCGACTGGGCCGTCCCACTCAGGATAAGTGTGTCTAATGATCTGCTGAATTATTCACTTGACCGGAGCGGGGGAACATATGGGGAAGCAAACACACACACACACGCACACGAATGGATTTGTTTCCTCATACCTTTACACAGACACAAACACGTATGCATGTACATGCATGTACACACACACACGCGTCAGTGAGGATGCCTGGAATTCATGGGCATTAATGTGCATATGTGAAATAAGCTTGGATCTTGAAACGTAACGTACATGCATACGTTGTCACACACACACACACACACACACACACACACACACACACACACACACACACACACACACACACACACACACACACACACACACACACACACACACACACACACACACACACACACACACACACACACACACACACACACACACTAACCAGAGCCCCAGCTTGGTCTTTAGGGGACCATTGAACAAGCAGAATCACGCCACCCCTTACTCTCTCTCCCCAGCAGTCGCCACCCTGCTCTGGCCGTGCCTAACGTCAGCACCACCCCAGTATTCTGATAGGGACCATCCTCTCATCCACCACTATCTAGGGACACCCACTGTGAGCCAGATTCTGCCGTCTCTGCATCATGTCCGGGTGATGCTAGTCGAATTCACTCATCAATTCACTATTTTGTTGCTTAACACTTTAATCGAATGCGACTTGGGGTTTGCGTTTTAGATATACAGGCCATTTATGACTAGGTAGGGAAAAGGAGTCTTACTCAAGGATGCTTAGAAGTAAACACACACATTAGGGTTTGAACCCTCAACCTTTCGGCTGGGAGTCAAACGCCCTAACCGCCAGTCCCCTTCTTCCTCTCTTGTGGGTTTGAACCTGATGACTACTCTGTAATCTCTTTCCTTTTGACGGTACAACCCCACGAGATGCATTAGGCGTATGTATATATATATACAGTATATGCGGTTAGTCTATACCTGGCCTATACATCATCCAAGGGTCAGAAGCTGTCAGTGTTTAACATCCACAGTAACTTTTAATACATTTGATCTGCGATCTTAAATCAAGGGAAAGCCGCCTTTGATTCCCCAGCCAGCTTTCTGTCTGCACTAGAGGCAGCCAGGCTCCACTATCTCCCCTGTGTGTGTGTGTGTGTGTGTGTGTGTGCGTGTGCGCTCAGGCACAATGTATCGAGGTTTATGTAAAACACTGAGGCATTTCACATGCAACCCTGAAACACCGCCAACGCAACATTTTAGCGTTCTTTTCATTTTCATAATTTTTGTCTCCATGTACACACGCACAGACACACACATGCATGCATGTTTGCCCATGCACGCAGGAGCATCTATACAGTAGGTAAAAGTCTGTACTTTGGGTTTGTTTGCGCGGGGGCCCAGTAGCTGGTGATTAGCCCCCGCTCCCCCTGTGTCAGCACTGATAAGGGGGGGCCAGGGCTCTCTTTGATGCAGCCAGCGGTCTGTCAGTGCCCCGATCCAAACCGACAGCTTATCTACATGCTGCTCTCCTTCCCCGTCCACCACTTCCCTGCCGCTAGATAGGGGGCAGAGCAGAGCCTGTACGCAGAGCACCCCGGGTGGACTGCACCTCATCCCGCAGGCCCTCGCTGTATCAGACAGGCTGTTTATAAACAGGCTTAGAGGGAAAGCTAGTGGAGGACAAGGCCAAGCACAACTTTGGACAGGTTGCACACATTTGGAATGGGATATCAAATCAAGCATGTTTCTTTTATAATTGCCCTGGATTTACAGAGGAAAATAAAATGCCCTAAAGTCAAACTGATGTGTACTCCGGGAGAAAGCTGTATCAAGCGGTCTCGTCCTCCAAAGTAATACCATCCAATACCGTTGTGTTGTTTCATTAGGCGTCTAGAAAATCACTACCATCCACTGGCCTGTGTTTATTTTATAGCAGGCGGCGGTAATGCATCAGGTCAAACGATGGACACATTATCCTGTATTACTGACTGCAGCAGACCCCCTATCGATCACAGGGAAGACGGATGTGGCCGTTCCTTTAAATATTCCGAGTCAGGACAGTGCCCTCATCGACGACTCCACGCTCTAATGGTGCCGCTGATTCCGTTTGTCTTCCTCCAACCGGGGGTACTCAGTTCTTCAGAGGCCTCCCCCTCCAGTCCGAAACTCGCACCATCAGCCGGATTCCTTTTTTTTTTACGATAGCGATGTAGCGGAACCGTTGACAACGGAAATCAATACGTGTTCCAATCTGGGTCCCGTGTTCCTCCAGGAGCGTGGTCGTGGCGCCCAAGAAGGCCAGCTCCTCGTCCACATCGTCCGCCGCCTCGACCTCCTCCTCCTCCGCCGGCGCCTCCGCTGGGATGCCCGCCGACAGCGTTGCCGTGGTTTCATCCACTACCCAGAGCACCTCTGCTGATGCAGCTGGTGAGCAGAACTGTGCACACACACAAACACACACTGTACAAACTAAGATAAAGTTGTTACTATACTATACTCTATTGGAACTTTGTTAAGTTAAAATGACTTAATCGGTCACATGTGTATATGATGTATGCATGCGTGTGCTTATGTGTGTCAAATACATAGCGTCAGGTTTTATTTAATCGGTTTTAGCATATTATAGTTGTGTAGTCATTCAAAACGAATGTATCAGTGTGTATAGCTGTCTGTATTGGTCTTGGGTTTTTGTGTGTGTTTCTGTGCATGTGTGTGCTTGTGTGTTTGTCTGCACGTGGGTGCGTGTCTGCTGTGCTGTGGTGGTAGTGGGAGGACTAATGGAGATGAGTTAATTTACTCGTCTGCATTTGAAGGAGCTACTTCAGCTCCAGAACGAAAGGTTTCTGTAGACCA
This sequence comes from Gadus chalcogrammus, assembly GCF_026213295.1. Taxonomy (NCBI): domain Eukaryota; kingdom Metazoa; phylum Chordata; class Actinopteri; order Gadiformes; family Gadidae; genus Gadus; species Gadus chalcogrammus. The sequence goes on along the minus strand of NC_079414.1, from coordinate 17,691,061 downwards.
GCATGGAACTGTTTAACACACACACACACGCGCGCGCACACACACACACACACACACACACACACACACACACACACACACACACACACACACACACACACACACACACACACACACACACACACACACACACACACACACACACACACACACACACACACACACACACACACACACACACCCCCCCCCCCCCCCCCCCCCCCCCCCCCCCCCCAGCAGAAACACACACACACCCCAGCAGAAACACACCAGCAGAAACACAGCGGTGCTCCAGTGGTTGTCATGCCGTCAGAGTTATCCCTGGTTTGGGACCGCTCTGGCTGGAAAAACAAGTCGAGTGAAGGACCAGAGTAACCCTCCCCCCAGCCCCTCTTGTTCAGCTTGGCATTCCCTTCTTTATGTTACCCACTGAGGTGGATTTACAGCCTGATCAATCCATCGGGCGGCCTCATGCCGCCACTAGCTCCGTCTCCGGTACAGAGTCATAAAGAACGTTTTAGTTGAACAATTAAACGCTCAAGAAGGAAGCGTCCCACAGGGGGTGAATCGGTATGTAACGACATAATGAGTAAATAGTTTATCGTTAGGAGGAGGAAGGAAAACCTACGAGGTGAGGCAGGGCTTTCTCAATCAGAAATCTGAGAACACAGGTGTGTGTGAACAACAAATTAGCCTAATGGCTGGGGGGGAAGATGGTCATTATTCCATTATGGAATAATGGAATAATTATGAATTTAACAATTGTTTCCATTGAAGAAATATTTCACCTGTTTTATATTTATCCACATACTCAACATGAAATATATGCAAGAGGACCTATACGAAATTTAATGTGCCTCGGGTTTTTTTGTTAATTTAAATATGCAAAATGGGGGAAATATTGCTTTTACAAAATCAGTTGTGCAAATTTTACCTGCACATTTTAAATTATTCCTTAAAAACAACACTGTAATTATTTCAATTGAAGAACCACCGAGATAAATTGTTTCTGAGTGATGGGCAATGGTGAATAGGGACACATTTAAAACTGGAGCTCATCCCGAGAGCTGTGCATGCTAATGTGAGAGGAAGAAGCATAGCGCGAGGTATGAATCATCCCTATCTCCACATTAAATAACACTGTACTTACACCACACTTGCCCTATTACACCATAAATCGCCCCTCTTCTATACATTTGAATGGGGGCCACTGTATTATTTCATAGCCAAGGCGTCGGCACGCAGATTTATGGTGCTACCGTGTCCCATGCTGGGGTAATCTAGTGGGGTGCGGTTGTGAGTGAGTGTGCCTGTTGGTAAGTGTGTGATTGCCTGGTAATGTATGTTGTATTGTGTGTGTGTGTGTAACTAACAGTGTGTCTCTCTGCAGCAGGAGGCCAGGCTCCAGCCAGCACCAACCTGCCATCTGTCCCCATCCTCGCCCCCATCAGCACCACCCCCAGCATGAGGTCATTCATCTTCACACACACACACACACACACACACACACACACACACACACACACACACACACACACACACACACACACACACACACACACACACACACAGGTTTTATTGAAATACATATTTATTTTTTATGTATATATATATATATATATATATATTTATATATATATATAAAAAAAATAAAAATGGTTTTATGTCACAAAAACTAAAGTATTATGTTTGTGTTTTCTTCTTTGTGTGTACATTTTGTGTGGCGTGTGTGTGTGTATGTGTTCATGTGTGTGTGCGTCTCCAGCATCTCCGAGCGCCTGGAGCATACTCTGGAGAAGTCGGCCCCCCTGCTGAGGGAGATCTTCGTGGACTTCGCTCCCTTCCTCTCTCGCACCCTGCTGGGCAGCCATGGGCAGGAGCTCCTCATAGAGGGCACAAGTGAGCACACACACACACACACACACACACACACACACACACACACACACACACACACACACACACACACACACACACACACACACACACACCCTGTGCAGTAGGCTGTCTCACACACAGATCCTCCTTAGCTTCATCCCCATCGTTCCAAGCTTAATGTATCAGGTGAAGAGGAGTCTTTATACAGATCCTTATCTCACTTCTGCCAACATGTACAGGCAGATCTCATGATATCCTCCTCCCCAGGCTTACAGACAAGGACCCATAACGTTAAGCTAAAGCCTAAGCTGGTCGCATGGTCGGCAATATAAATAAATGTTTTTCAGGAGCATTCCGATAACCAACTAGGTTCAGCCATTTTAAGATCTTTCCGGTTCTGATCCAGTTCTTCTTTCCATGTGAAGGTTTTTAATTAAATTTTTTAGATTCGATTTAGATTTTTTAAATGCATTTCACGGTCAACCCCAAAAGAGAATATGGTGTACATACATGCGGTCTACATGCAGTAAAGTTGGTGTGGTTGTCCTTATTGAAACCCTGGCGGATGCTAATTGAATAGCATTGTGTGTTGACTGTGAGGGCTAGGGGTGGTGCTGAATGGCTCGAGCGGTTAGGGTCAGAGGTCAGGACACTAATAGGAGTGTTTGGGATATCTGCTGCCAGCAAGCAAAATGGAAAGTTGATTGATAGCTGTGTAGGGGCCTGAACAGAGAAGGTAGGCGTGTACGCGTCTGGGCTTGTCCCTGCGTGCGTGCGTGTGTGCGTGCGTGCGTGCGTGTGTGTGTTTGTGAGTGTGTTTTTGTGTGTGTGTGTGCGGTTGCGTTTGTGACTATTTGTAACCATATATGCATATGTATGTATATGTATATCTATGTGTGTGTCTGTGAACATCCTTGTGTGTGTGTGTGTGTGTGTGTGTGTGTGTGTGTGTGTGTGTGTGCACATCCATGTGTGTTTGTATATCTGTGTGTGTGTGTGTGCGTCTGTGTACATTTGTGTGTGTTTGTATAACCGCGTCTGTGTGTGTGTGCGTGTGCGTTTCGGCGAGCAGCTCCACCATGCTCGGGTCATATGAATAGTGCTCCAGAAAGAACACCCTGACCACTCCAGTGGCCCCCCTGCCCTTTTAAAGCCCCGCTCTCGCCATTAGAGATCAATGAGACATATGCTCGGCCGTGCGGCCAGCCCTGTAATACAAGGCCCAAATATGTATTAGTTTACAGTAACATCATGTCCACTCATTAGGCCCATCAATAGTATCAGCTCCCCTGCTGCAGATGGCACAGAGTTGAGCTAATGCAAGCGTTGATGTGTGGGAGGGGGGCGGTGGGGGCTGTGTGTTTTGGGTATGGGTCGATACGCCTACCCATTTGATCCGAATGGAAGCCGGGATGACTAAAAGTAGGTGATGCACCGTGACTGTGTTCAGTAGGGCGTCTGTTTTCTGAATGATGTCCACGCAGTCTCACCTCTCTGTCTGGTTTGCTTCCAGGCCTGGTGTGCATGAGGTCCAGCAGCTCCGTGGTGGAGCTGGTCATGCTGCTGTGCTCACAGGCAAGTCTTCCCGCCAACATCTTCATCATTTCCTCACCTCCACCTTCCCCTTCCCCCCGCCCCCTTCTCTGCCTTCCCCATCCCTCCCTCCCTCCCCCCAACCCCTGCTGTCCTCTTCTCTCTCTCGCTCCACTGGTTTATCCACCTCACCCTCACCTTCAGTGCAGTAAATCTGCGGTCAGTGCGGGGAAAAAAGGAAAAATGTCCATCCAAGCATCTTATCTTCTTTCTCCCACCACCGCGGGCTCTCGATCCACAAAGAGTGCGTCCGGGGATAGGAGGGCAACACTGGGCCAAGGGAGCAGATATTGGCTGGTTGGGTCAAGGGTGGCCGACCTGTCCGGGTCACCTCTGACCCGATGGCACTGGCCCTAGCCACCGGGGCCAAAGCGATGAGGAGGGATAATGTCGATTTGATGCTGCGGTGCATTGATTTTCTCCTTTTGTTTGTCGTGCTCCTGTGGGCTGTTGTTTTTTTTCTGTTGCCAAGTTTATTCAGCGGGGGCAGGGCGGGGGCTTCATGAATACTAATTCCTGGGGATCATAAGCAGGTGTGGGCGGATCAATGAAGAGGCCGGGGTGTGGATGGTTTCCCTGCGTTACCGCTGAGCTGAGCACACAGCGCAGTTCATTAACGTGGGTCGTCTACGTATGCCGAGCCATCGGATTAAACCGTGTGTGTGTGTGTCTGTTTGTGTGTGTGTGTGTGTGTGTGTGTGTGTGTGTGTGTGTGTGTGCGTGTGCGTGCATCTTTTGTTTGGTAAATATGAAACGCAAAGCACCTTCATTTATAGTGCGTAAGGCACGCGGACAAGGAGGACATCTGATAACCCCCCCCCCCCCCCCCCCACCTCCTGCTCTGTTTGCCTTTTACTGTTTTAACAGTGTGGTGAAAAACAAAGAGACCTGTGATGCAGGACACCCTCTGATTAATGACGGCGCTCTGGGAGAAGCCACGCTGACTGCTTTTTATGTTATCAGCTTCATTTCCACACACCAAAAAAAATGCTGTCTGTGGTCTGTTTTCTTCTTCTCCTCCTCCTCCCCCTTCCGCTCCTTCTCTTTCTGCTCACCCGCTTCCACCCTATTTACTGCTCATTATTCACTTGGCTTCTCCTCCACTGTGGTAATACAGTGAGATTACACACATCCGCCTTGGTGTCAGCCGCCCGGAGGGGTGGGGGGGGTTTGGCGCCCAGACACCCAGGAGCTGGTGGGGAGTGGGAGCCAGAGAAGGAGAGAGAGATGGAGGGGGAGAGGGAGAAGGGGAACCAGGGAAGAGGGAGAATGACAGCCTCTAATGCACCTATTTGTCATATCTGCCAGGGTGTTGTTTAATGCTAATCTAATCAAAGGCTGAATCTTAGTGGGATTGCCCCCGCTGCACCGAGCGCGTCTCACCCCCCCCCCCCCTCCCCCCCATCAGTCCTCAGCACCAGCTATTTCTTCCCCTGCTCGCTGTGGGACCAAGCCAAGCCGCACCCCCCACCCTCCACCCTACCCCGTCCCCCCCTCTCCGCCTTCCACTGCTTCCTCTCTCTAGCTTCAGGTTAGCATTGCACGGATTGGCCGGCGCCGTGTTGATTGCTTCAATAAATCATCCAACCAGATTCTCTCACAGCTGATGCAAATGTAATTTTATTGTTGTGTGGAGAGCGAGGGAGAGGGGCGGGGTAGCCGGGGGGAAAGGTATTGGAGGGGGGGATCTACCTTTCACCAGGGAAATGAAGGGAACATTCGAAGACCTACCTCTGAGCTAAATTACGATGTGTGTGTGTGTGTGTGTGTGTGTGTGTGTGTGTGTGTGTGTGTGTGTGTGTGTGTGTGTGTGTGTGTGTGTGTGTGTGTGTGTGTGTGTGTGTGTGTGTGTGTGTGTGTGTGTGTACACCCATGTCATTCTGCATTTGTGTGTGTTCCGGTCTTTCCCACTCTTTTTGTGGGACACTGGAAAGAAAAAAAAGCAAATCCGCCAGTGCCATGATTAATGACATTATTTAGCAAAGTTTGCCGCTGCCCCTGGCACAGGAAATGCTCACTCCTCCCACAGGAAGTGGCTCAGTGGCCGGCTTGTACCTCTTCTTTACCTACATGGAAACACGGCAGACGGAGGTGACGGCGTCGCGTTTGATTGATTTTCCTTCCCCCCCCCCCCAGCCCCCCAACACCCGCCTCCACCCCGTACCCCCCAACCCTCCCTCCGCCCCTCCACCCTCCCCCTTCTCCCCGTTTCATCAGAGATGTCGAGAGATGTGTGATGCGATAACGCGGTGGCGCTGAACATTTTTCTAATTAATTTCCCGCCGTGCCTCTTTGAGATGGAGTAGGACCGGGGTCGGGGGGTCGCGTGCCTGGGGACGCCAGAGGAGTTTTTAATCAGGGCTCTTATGAATGTTGCATTGGCAGCCGCATCAGCCTGGCATTCAGCCGCCGATTGTTAACCGCTGTTTGATGGCGCTCCCCCTTTCTAAACAACTACCGCCGGGCTCCCAATTAAAGGGCCATTTTGTGGCAGGCATTAAGCACGGGGGTGGCGTGCATCATGGCCGTATCGATCCGCGCTCGCCCACTGCTGCATATACAAAGTCAGGAATAATGACCCCATAGGAGGCGTCATATAGTTAACGGAGTGATGTTTAATACAGTAGCTATGCAGTCCCTTCAAGCGCTATTAACCACCGGGAAAGTAAGCATGTTGCAAAAAAGTGGACAGCGCCTCGTTAGAGAAGGTAGGTGTTTAGCGACGTAGGCATGTACGATGCTAAATGTTTTTGCATAAAGCCACGCTTTTTTCTCGTGAATGGCTTTCTGGTTGTTTGTTTTAGTTTGTGTATCATGAGGTTATTTTGAGAAGGTTGAGGCAGCAGGGAGTCGAGGACTTCCTGTGGCCGTGGCCTCGAATATCACATGCATGTCATCAGCCAACCCCACCAGGTCTAAAAAGCCTCTGTCACTGAAACAGCCCTAATTTGCCCTGACAGTCGACCTCTCTCTCCCTGTCCCTCTTTCACATGTTGTTTCCCCTCGACGGTCATATTTACGGCAGCCACGTTAACCAGGGGCACTCAGCGGGTGACGGGGAAGACCGCTACCACAGAGAAGAGAAAAGAAACGCCGTGAATAAATAAAGATCGCCGAATAAGAGAAAGAGCTTTAACTTTTTCTATTCTCCCCCCCCTCTCCTCCCCGTGCGCCTTGATGTTCGAGCGTTGAGGGATGGTTCGGACCGTCCGCCATTATCAGCGCCGTCGAGGCTCACAAATCTCTGCGGCGGGCGCGTTTGTGTCCTGTAGATCAGCCGTTATGGTCGGCCCCTCTGTCGGCCCATCCGTCTTACTGCCATTTATCAGGAACGCATCCTGTATGGAGAGAGTGGAGAGAGGGAGGTGGTAACTGCGATGCTGGAGTGCTGATAAGAGCCACTTACAGAGGTCCATGCACTAGTGAAGGAGTGCACGTCCACGAAAGAAAAATAGAAAAAGGGAGGATAGAAATATTTATGGAGACAGTGTGTGTGATCTACTGTAGGAGATTATGGTGGAAATACTAGAACGTACGACTGTTTGATTCTCTGTCGTATGTATTCTAGACTTTGTTTTAATGTAATTGCTAATGTATTTCATTGTAGTCCCTTATTTTCCCCCTCATAAATAGGTACTTTATCAAGATGCAATTTAAGAACATCGTTAAATACACACATTGACTTCAGCGCTAAGCTCTTTGATACAAACGAGCAGTGCTTATCGGTCCATATCCCGGTCCATTGATACCGGATAATCCCTAAATAGATATTCAATAACAGCAGCAGCAGCTAATCCACTAATCCACCCCACATCATCCCACGCCCAGAGTCGGTGCATAGAGAGACAGCCCTCGCTCCTGAAGTTAACCTGTTTAACAGATGGACACCTCTGTCCCCAGTCGATGAGTAGACAGAGACTGGGCTCCCCCTCTGACCTCTGGCCTCGCTGACCTCCATGATGGAAGCGGAGAGTCGTGTCGCTGTGGAGTTTAACCCCCCGCAGGCAGCGCTCGGAGCCCGGGTGTGCGTTCGCTCTGTCCCCCCCTGGCCCCTGCCTGGATCAATACCCTGACGCTGGGAACGCTGGGACCATAAGCCACAGCAACTCGGATGCTACGCCCTCCCCAAAGCGACAAAAATAATATATATCTCCATTGGTTTTGGTTGAAGTACTTACTTCAGTCTTCACCTAGCTGTGGCGACTAATGGAAAAAATACCTGAGCAACGTTTTTTTGATTTCACTTTAAAGGCATTTAACGTCTTGCTTTTAACGGACATAAATAAACAAAGGGCCATTCACTCCCATTCACACATCAGCTTATTTATTTTTAATGGCAAAGCAGCAGCATTTCATCTTTTTTCTTTTTCTTTTACGGAGGTATTTGATAGGTTGAGAGCACGGCATGAGTTTGCTGTATGAAACATTTTTTGAACACAGCGGAGCAAAGGTGAGGGAAGGGACCAGGAATGTGGTTCGAGGCAGGGGACCAAAAAATATGTTTCCCTCCAGAACGAGCCTCTCGATCCTCACAGCCAGAGCTGCTTCCCACTGCGTAGCCAAACACACTCTCACGAACACACACACATCTATCACACACATGTACATAAGTACACACACACACACACACACACACACACACACACACACACACACACACACACACACACACACACACACACACACACACACACACACACACACACACACACACACACACACACACACACACACACACACACACACACACGTTTCAAGATCAATGTGGATCAAAGTGTTATTTTTCCCTCCCAACCTCTCCTTAGCCTTGTTCCTCCTGGCTTGCTGCTCCTCACTACTCCTCACCTCTGCTCCTCAATACTCCTCACCTCTCCTCTCTTCACCTTCGTCTCCATGAGGTCCTCCATCAGCACCAACCCTCTACCCACCAGCCCCCCACGGTGGGGACAGGTGGATCGTATCATAGCTCCAACGGGTTCCCTTTTGGGAGCTCTCGGAAAACACGCCAACGCCAACTGGCACTTACTGCTGTCGGCTCCCCGCCGATGGCAGCTATGGAGCGGGGAGATGCGATGCTGTGGGGGTCTGGGTCCAGGAAGGGGGAGCTTACAGACAGGAAGTGAGGTCTCGCTGTGAGGGGAATATCGGGCGAGTGACTCTTAAAACATGGAGTGGCTTTTAATTTAGCTCCCATTATTATTTAATTTTAGCATAGGGACCCAGGGGCCCCAAGGGGCATGAAGGGTCCGTTATTTATCTGTGGAATTTAATAGTTTTTCCCAGTATATGAGTTTTCCCCTTGACAAGAGGGTCTCTCCTATGGACGGGCACTGTTCATGTTTTCTTACCTGGCGGGGTCCAGGCTGTTAGAGGTTGGAATGCGGCCCTCTGTCCCTCTCCCTCGCTGTCCTGCTGGTATAATGGACTCCACGCCCCTCCCCTGTCTGAGCTCTGTGTGGGGAGTGGATGGGACTTTTTACCCCTCTTTCAGAAAAGCATGTTGCCAAAGTTATGTCCACCTTTTTTGAGAATTATAGTATTTAGCATAGAGATGATACGATCATAAATAATACATAACGTGTGGTTTTCTCTTTGTTTAGATATGAAGTCAGTGGATCAGTTGTATATATGCACTCCCCCTGGGATTGCTTTTTAGGATATTTCCATGCTTTAATACTGGATTTGATTCCAGGCTTCAGGCTTAGATATTAATTCAGAATTATAACTACAGGCTTATTTAGAAGTTTGTATGAATCATTTTAATAGTTTTTTATTAAAAAAAAAAAAAAAAATCTAATTATATTGGGTAGATGGGTTTATTACATTAATCTAATAAATTAAACTTTTTATTGATATTTATACGTGTTTAATATTTTTTTATCCATTTAGCCAGTAAAGTCTCTTTGGAACAATTTGGATGAATACATAACATTTATTTTCCTTAAAAATATATGAAATCTTACAGTATACTATTCATATGGTGCCGAACAGAGTCGTTGCAAAACAGAATAAGATAAATTATTTACATCTTACTTCAGTCATTTATTTATTTATAATACTATAATACTTTATTATTATCATATTACTATAAAAAGAGAAAGTTTAAAACTAGTTAATAAAAAAAAAAAGAATTCCAAAATACATTCTTGGGTATAAATGATATACGACTGGTAATGCCGAATGAAAGACTTCGCAAGGATTTGAAAATTCTTTAGTGTAAATATTTGGATGTCAGGAAATATTCCCTTAGTAGGGATTTCGATCACATGAGCATCACTTTGAGATGTATGTTTTCCTTTACCAAGATAACATCTGCCCACACTAACATACACAGAAAGCGACGTCGGTGTTAACATATTTCTCCTCTTGTTTTTCCGACAGTCGGGAAATAGCAGTTGACGAGCTCCACACTTCTCGACAACGAACTAACGATAAACTAAATACAATAAAACAAAATCAACTTTTTTAACCGACCGGATCGCATGCTGATGCGTGTTGTTTGCTTGTTTGGTGGTAGAGATGTTTATCGTGTGATTGGCTCGTTGAGGAACGTACACGGCTGGTGCTGTTCCCCAAGATTATCGGTGAAATGTTTACAGCCCCCCTCCCCCCACCCCGTGTCACCATGTAATTGAATTTAACGCCGGATCAAACAGCCACAGCAGGTCCGGCGTCCTGTTTCCTCCATCCAATAATAGATGGATAAATAAAAGAACCTGAGGTCTTCCTCGGCCGTCCCCGGTCTCCACGTAACTCGTGAGAGGGACTGACCAGAACTAGCCCCGTCTATTTGTTGAGGGGTCAAGCCTTCAGCCGTCCGTGTCAGATTTTTACATTGTTGTGGCGAGCCTGCCTGATGTTCGAAGGACTACTTTTCTTGCAGAGGAAGTCTGTCTTCTGTCACCCGCGGCGGCGGTATATTTAGATGTTGATTATGGATAATCAGCTGCAATGACGGAAGTGCGTGGCATGTGTGTTTAGACTCACTGCCGTCGCTGCCCAAACAAAGGGGCAGTCTTGTGGGCTTCTGGTCTGTCCCAGCGGCTGGCAAGTTCAATTAATGCCTCGTTCTCGATTACTCTTTATTGACACACAATACAAACACAGGAATTCATGCACAACACTGTTACACACACACATATTGTCTATTTTCTATAGCTCAGAGAATCCGTCAAATGTACGCATGTTGAAGAGAAGCTCCCGATCGAGACTAGGGTGGTGGCGGTGGTGGAGGGAGGGGGGCTGTGGGGGGGGGGGGGGGGGGAGTTCGATCGCGCAGTGCCCCATCATCAGTCGGGAGGTCAGGTTAAAGGTGATAGGTCACAAATGGCTGCTTGTATCCCCTCATCATCGGGAGGGGAGCTGTGGCCGCCGCCCCTTATCGCCGCCATAAAAGTCATGACACTGCTGACCAAATCCAATATCCTATCACTGAATTGTCCCTGCGGTCGCTGTCTGTCACCGGGACCTGTCCTGATGTCTCTGATCAGGGTCAATGCTCTTCTCTTTTAATTGAACTCCAACACACGTTTCTCGCCCCATAATGACACCATTCGTCTTGCCATCACCCCTTTGTCTGTTTATTTCCCCAGGACATGCCAATGACCTCCCGTGCGTTTTTCCAGTGTTCAGCTCCCCAATCAAAGGCTAGATTAGTTTTTAGCGTCGAAGGCAGTGTTTGGAAGGTATTCAAATGCAGCTTTACATTATATTTTTTCGCTTTTCGAAAAGAAAAAAAACCACTATTGACTTTGAATCCCAATCATTTAAGCTTTCGCTCGTGTTTCCTTTAGCGTTGAGTGCGTGCAGCATTGTTTACCACCTTGCTTCTGATTTGTGTTTATTTAAGAGAGCAGGGGGGCTTGCAGTGGTCTGGCGTGTCCGTGTCCAGGCCCCCAGCCCCAGGCCTCCAGCTCATGGTTAATGTCCCTCAACCTCCAGGGGCCCCCGGGCTCCTCTGACACACTTCCTCCGAGTCCCGTCCCCGTCTGCCACGAAAAAGGGCCTGCTCTGCCAGTGTTTAAAAATAAAGAATAAAACAACTCTATTTACACTCCGAAACCCCTGACGTGTATTCGCCCTCTTTGCCCGGCGCTATTTTGAATGTATTGTAAACACGGTCAATGCCAATATTTTCCGCCGAGACAAAAAGCACTTCTGATTTTGATTTGGTTGCAAGCTCACTGCCACTGCTCGGAACCCTTGGTCTCAGACTGATGGTTCACAGGCATTTTCCCCCTTTTTTTGTGTGTTTTTTTTTTTATTAAGAGTGGTTTCTGTTCGAATATGATCCGTTCTGATGGTTTCACACGCGTCAGGGTTAAGGAGAAAAACCTGGGAGAGGGTGATATGAATGGTAACGCATGCGCTAATGCACGGGGATGTGTCCCGAGAAACGGGTGTAAACTGAGCCGTTCCTTCCTCCCTGTAACACTCATTCTTCCTGTGGGCTCGGGACGTTTCGCTGAAAGGGCATAAACACGCACTCCTCTATCCAGCCCGAGACACGGAGGGGAGCAGAGTTCATCGCAAGCATTCCCACTTTCACTTTTTTATCTTTGTTTTGAGCCCTAGAATCTTGAAATGTGTACGCAGGCATTTTTTATATTTACAGTGTTAACTTTTATTACAAAAACTTGAATAACTTGCACACAACGTTTTTTCGATTGTCTTTATATTTATACTACGTGCAATTCCATTTCTAGCAAATGATTAGCTCCTAAAGGATTTAAAGACGGCCATAGCTTGGAAGTTTTAAGTCTGTTAACTTGAGATTTGGAGTGCATTTTTCTCCCCGTCCCGAGAGAGGAAGAGGGGGAAAAAGCAATGTGAAGTTCAGACGGGCGACCTTGTTGCTTTATTATTCTTTTGACGGTTGTGTCGAAGGTGTTGAAATATTGAACGGAACACGAGTGCCGATGGCGACGAGTTCCTCCGCCTCCTCCTTCTCCTTCTCCCCCTCCTTCTCCCCATCCGTGTCCTAGCTGAGAATTTAAAGTCCAACGCGGAGCTTGTTTGAATTGTTTAAGCTGACACCTCCAAACCATAACTTTTCTCAAGGGGGAGAGGGGGTCTTAGCACGCTCACTTCAGGGTCGTGATGTATGCATCTACTCTACTGCTCTGTGCTTAATCTCCATAGCATCTGAGGCCATAGAGTGTGTGCGTGCGTGTGTGTGTGTGTGTGACTGTGCGTGTGTGTGCGCTTGCGATAGCATGTGCTAGTTTTAGCGTCGTACCCATATAAATGATTTGTTAGCCATAAGTCATCGTGTGGATGCTAGCAGGAAAGGCTCAGCAACAAGCTTTGTTACATTAGCATCCACTTTTTAAGGTCGCTGATGATCAATGGATCTGGGCACTGGCTGATATCTCCTTTCTCCCTTTTGGGTTTTCTAAATTCTAAATCCATCTGCCCCGACCTAATAAAGACAAACACCAGTTTTTATTTAAGGAATGAAAAAAAGAAACTTATTTTAACGGTGACCCATCTGTTTCCCAAGTCAGAACTCCCTTTTCCCTTTCCCCTTTTAGCTGCTCCATGTGTTAAATGCATTTAGTGTGTATCACTTAACAAACGTTGGCACTGACCCCACATTGTGTGTGTGTGTGTGTATTACAGGAATGGCAGAACTCCATCCAGAAGAACGCTGGGCTGGCCTTCATCGAGCTGGTGAATGAGGGCAGGTCTGTACCCTGATCACCGATACATCTTCTCACAGCACCACCTCTTCATTATCTTCCCATTGCCGGGCGTCGGCCACCTCTCCCCCCACCCACACCACTGATCTCTGGGACGGCCCCTAGCCCCCCCCCCCCCCCCCCCGACCTCCTGTCATGGGTCTCCTAGTGAAGGTTCAGCAGAGGAAGATAAAAAAAACTGCAAATAAAAATCAATGGGCAGGGAAAGAGGAGCTGAGGGGGAGGGGGAGGGTTGGAGGGGAGGCCCGGGAGTTCAAGGCTCCGTTCGATACCTGCTCGTCCCACAGGGGGCTCGGGAAGACAAGGGGTGGATGGAGAGGGTGGCGACGGGGATTTTTGATCTCAGAGTCCTTCTGTGACACTTGGGAAATCACCCCCCCCCCATTGCACACGCACATGTGCACATACAAACACACACCCACCATCATCCCCCCACACTGTCTCCATGTCTGGCCCTGTGAGTTCACATCTGAGTTTATCTCTCTCCTTTGCCTTTTCACCATCTGTCCTCGCTTTATTCGCTACATGCGTCTCCGACGTACGGCCTCCTTATTTGTCCCTCCGCCATCGTTCGAGAGCTTGAGGATATATCGCTCCTCTCCTCTCTTCCCACTTCACTTCTCTCTCTCGTCGCTCATCAATTCCCAATGTGGGAGGGGGTCGGCTCCCCCGTGCTTTCCATTATTGATCAGCGGATCGCATGAAGCGCTCGTCAGGCTAATCCGAGCTAATGCTAATGAGGCCGGCGGTGCACTTTTATATACCGAGGGAAAGAGAGCGGGGGAACCGGCCGTCCACTGTGCGGAGACTCTGCTACACTCTGGTTGTGGTTACTATAGTGAGGCTATAATGATTTGCGTTGGTGGTGGGGTTGGGGGGGGGGGGGGGGGGGGGTGGAGGGCTGTAACTTGACCCTGCCCGCTCTCCTGCTTTTAGAGCAGTTGGTACTGGCTTTAGTGTGTGCATACATTTTTTTTCTTTTCTTTTTTTTTTCTACGTCTCCTAGTTTGTATTAAATTTGAAATCCATCATCTCAGTGTACGTTGGGAAGTTGGGCGAAAAAAAAATCTGAGGTATAAAGGAAAAATGATTTTTGAAACATTTCGAACATTTTGTGTCAACTGGAAAGCCGTCGGGGATTTATTTTAGCCGTGCATGCGAAATGAACAAAGCTGCATTTTTCGTCACTTACATCATTACTCACGTGACGAAAACAAACAGCTCAAGCCAGGTTAGCTTTTTCCCTGCTCACGTTTATTTTCCCGTTTATACCTGCTTTAGTGAAACGCAAAAAAGTTATTTACAGCATCGCGTATATATATATTATTTTGTACCAATCCGAAATGCACGTTTGAGTCTCGGCGCCCTAAACGTGTATGCAAACATTTGTACGTGGGTGCGCACATGTTTAAGTGTGTGCCTCCTCCATATGTATGAAGCCCTAGCATCTTAAAGCTGGCGGAGGGCCGTGTTGGCTGCTCCAGAGGCGCCTCTGCTCCCCTGCTGACCTGCTCTGAAACAGCAGGCTTGGGTTACAACCGTTCCCTGGCCCCTAACCTCCACCAGCCCAGCCTGTCATGCCCCCTCCACCCTCTACTCCCAGCCCACTCTCTGGCCCCTAACCTCCACCCAGCACAGCACAGCCCCCCCCCCCCCCATCCCCCTCTGCCTCCCCCCCAGTCCATGCTGGCCTGTGGTCTGTTATTGTTCCACTTTGCACAGGCCTGACCTCCTGCTCTAGAGAGGGGTTTCTCTCTCACACACACACACACACACACACACACACACACACACACACACACACACACACACACACACACACACACACACCCCAGGCCCCACCCTTCAGACACACACACACTAACATCGACTCGCCCTCTCTAACACACACACACACCCGTACGTGTATGCATGTGTTATTAACACAGATAAGGGAGAGTGTGTTTGGGTGAGGGGGTGTAGGTTACATGTGTACCGACGTGGGCAGAAGCCCTGGGCCCCTGTCAGATGAATATCATTAACAAATCAATTAGCCCCTTGGTTCCGGACAGAGGACACCTCTGGGCTGCTGGGCTAAATTAGATTATCTGCTCATTGGCCATGGCTCATTGTCGATGGTTTATTGATATTACACAGATATTAAACTTTGTTTTCCCGTATTAATCCCCAAGATGACCTACCAGCTGTCGGTGGTTTAAGGAAATCTTAAGCCTAATGAGTTTTTTATTGGCACTTAAATCCTAAAAAAAAAGATTGACAGCATTACCATCCTAATCCTGTTACGTCTTCCCGCAGCAGGTTTTCATGAGGGTGTCTTGATCTCTCTCTCTCTCTGTCTCTCTCACTCCCTCTGTCTCTCTCTTTGCAGACTTCTGAGTCACACTATGAAGGACCACCTGGTGCGGGTGGCCAACGAGGCGGAGTTCATCCTCAGCCGACAGAGGGCCGAAGACATCCAGAGACATGCAGAGTTTGAGGTGAGCGGGGAGGGGGGAGAGTGGCTTGCACCGCGTTGACAGCTCCACAAACACGGACACAAATATAGCCCCTTGGTCGTGATGTTGACGTGTGTATTATGTCTGGAAATGGATAGAGGGAGAGTTTACACCAGGAGAAGGAAAGCTGTCGGTAAATGGGTTCAAAGCCAAGTGGCTCTCTTTTGGTGTGTGTGTGTGTGTGTGTGTGTGTGGGATCTGAGCAGGAACCACAGAATAACAATGTTTCAAACGCATCAAAGCCACCGTACGCAACAGCAAGTAAGATCAGTGGAGGGGCGGATTACAGGCTTTCTTCTATCCTGTCCCATGAATCAAAAGCCCCCCGAAACCCAACGAATGTTCATCCTTTCCCGGATCTTCCTTCTACCTCGGCGTGTCCCCTCGGTACAGTAAAGTTCCTTCGCGGCTTGATGGCAAAGCGCGGTCGGCTAAAACAAAAAGCTGGTAGCCCGATGCGCACGGCTTTCATGGGGCTGGGGGGAAAACAAGCGAGTGGTAACAGTTTGAGAGAACATGGAGGAGTTGACCTAATAGCCGGTTCCAACCTGTCCATCACACACCCCCCCCCCCCCCCCCCCCCCACCTCCCGATCTGTCACTGCCAACCCTGAGGAAAAATGTTTACTTTTCAAACATAACACCCTGTACTGCAGCTTAATAATGACGTGTCTCCATACACACACATACAGGCATGCACACACACAAAGACATACACACACAAACACATACACAGAAGAGTCGTTTTTCGACAGGAGATCATGTTTGGCATATAATGCTAGCCAAACATTGTGCAGTGTTAATTTCTGCCCTGTCTCTTCAGGTCTCGCCTTGGGTCCCCCCCCCGCCCCCTCCCTTGAAATACCTTACCCCCCCCCCCACACACACACACACCCCTCCTCTTCCAACCAGCTCCGCAATACAAACGCTGCCTTTCACGCACAGCTGTAGCGCCCACTCGGCCTTGACCCACGGGCAGCGTTTATGCCCCCTACCTCCGTCTGACGGCTCAAACACCCCCCACCCCATCCACCTCCCCCTCGCCATCTCACCCAAAACCATTTCCTGTCATGCCGAGGCCCTGTCCGTTATACTCCCGCTGGGGGTGTATTTCGCCAGTGACAGGAATACAGCGTCCTCCCCTCCCCTCCTCCCCTCCTCTCCTCTGCTCTCCCCCGCTCCCTGGGTTCTCAGGGCCCTGCCAGCACTAAAAAAGTGCAGACAGGCCTGAGAGGTACTGGCCTGAAGGGCTCTGACTGTCTAGAACACCTCCTCCTCCTCCTCCTCCCAGTCCCAGTGCTAAACCTCTGCCATGCAGTAAAACGTTATGCTTTCTTTAAGGTTCACAGACGGGTCTCTCTCACTGGCGGCTCACAGGGAAGAGAAGCTCTCCCTGGGGTGCTGGGAGTTAATCAGCACAGTGGAGGCTACGGCTCTTGTCCGACTCCTGTCTCTCCGTTGCCATGTTGTTGTTGTTTTTTTTTACAGTTTTTTGTTGTGAACTCATTATTGAGGTAATCCTCCTTTTTATAGCTAACTGGAAACGCACATTCTTCCGTTGTTGTTTGGTCGCTTTTCTGACCAAATCTATTTCAAGTGTTTTCCTGCGGGCTTGTTTCGCAACGGCAGCGGCGAGTTCTGACGGGGGCGATTTCGGAATCTGCGGCCGGACACACACAGGGTTTTTAAAAACAGACTTGTTTGTGTTTACAAAGATCCACGGATGTGTGCGTGGCGGCGGGCTGGAGCGGGCCCTGGAGGGATGGAAAACAATGCACCTCCCCCGGGCTTGGGGAGGTGGTGGGGGCAGTGCAGTCTGTTACAGGCTTGCTTCACTGGGCACCTTGTATACACTCTCAGCCTCAAATAGACCGGCCTGTGCCTGGCAGGCCGCTGAGGCCCTGGGCTCACGGTGGTACCCCCATTGACCGTTTCACCCCCCCCTTTACCTTCTCTAACTCCACCAGCGTTGGACTCGGTGACCTGAGCTTCTCATGATGTACCTTGACCGGTCGCTGAACCGACCGCTTTTCCCGATCCCACCTAATAGGTTATTTTTGAGCCAGTTCTTTTGGTTGCCATTGTTAGTCTGTTGTCAGTCACATAACCACCGTTGTATGTGCTGGATGAAGCCCACTGGAACAAACGCAAGTCACTCGCCTAGTGTCAGAAAAATGTAATACAAGACATGGGAGAGCACAAGAGTAGAGTAAAATGACTACTTGTTAAAAAATGTCATATTTTCACAGGGATGGTATTCCGATTTGGTATTTGAGATATTTTTGATGGGATGGTATTTGTAAGGTCATGTGTGTGCATTAAATCCGACATACCACAAGCTAGGGAGAATGGCAAAGTGGATAGACAAGCCAGGAACCCAAAGGCTGTGTATCTCTTGAGGATCTCTGGATATCCAGCATCGTTCTTTAACAGATGCAGTCTGTGAAAGGTCCTTCTTATTCAAAGGCCTTGTTTTTAATCTCCACAACTGTCTTACTCGCATTAGCGTATGTAACATGATGTTTGTAACGCTATCGAGATTGAATATGTGGTGCCAACATAAGCAAGCACATCCTCTAATATATTTATATGGGTTATATATACTCTCACATTATCGCAACGAACATTGGGAGCCCCTTCCATAGCGCTCCTCCAACCGTAACAATGAATTGAAAGCTTTCATTTCGTGGCTGGATGTCAGAATCTCACTCCCACCATCACCTTTACTCAGTCCTGCAATAGTCCTTAATCAGACCCGCACCACCATTCCACCCCCAAACTGTTTCACAATTGAGTTTGCCCCCTCCACCCACCACATACACTTAAAGGTAGTTGCTCCTCGGTGACCCCCAGGAAGAAGTGGGCCGCAGATAAGTCTGGCTGTGATATTGCTGTATTGATTTTTGTGCCTCCCATCCGCTCCCCTGCTTCGGTGCCGATACCAGGAGCTACCAGTTTCATTTTGCACTGCCACAATAAAAATAACAGGCCAATGAAACGTCCCCCTCGGGGATTGGACTTGGTGGGGGGGGGGGGGTTCAAATGTCTCTGAGAAGGAAAAGGAAAGTGCACATCTATTGTGTGTGCTGAGTTTTGTTTTGCTGTAATTTCATTATAGGTGCAGTGGATCTTCGGTTGACAAAGTAGCCGTTGTTTTTTGGTAGCCATTGTTTTCTGTCTCGCGCCGACTGTTACGGTACACCTGGGGACGTTTGTGAATGTGAAGCTCTGCATGGCAGGCAACACTAGAAGCAAGTTGACTCTTCTTGAGACAAGAGCAACTGAACAGATAAAAAACATATTAATGTTGAGTTCATATCCTTGGGAAGGCAGCGATGGTGCAGCCTTGAGATTTAGATGCCAATTTGCCTGAGAGACTTACTGTATGCACTCTCTCCCTTGCTCTCTCTCTCCCTTGCTCTCTCTCTCTCTCTCTCTCTCTCTCTCTCTCTCTCTCTCTCTCTCTCTCTCTCTCTCTCTCTCTCTCTCTCTCTCTCTCTCTCCTCTCTCTCTCTCTCTCTCTCTCTCTCTCTCTCTCTCTCTCTCTCTCTCTCTCTCTCTCTCTCTCTCTCTCTCTCTCTCTCTCTCTCTCATATATATATTTCTCTTCCCCCTCCTTCATATGCCTGTTGTCTGTTGTTGTTGCTCTCGCTCACTCCCCTCTCTCTGTTTCTTCCCGGGGATGGAATTGAGTTATCTCCGCTGGCGGGAGTAAGTTATTACAGTGGGCTAAGGGTGAAACAGAGATGAAGATAACTAGGAGGGGAAATCCAATTACCTTTTAGGGTTCTCTATCTAATAGGATCCTTAATGTGGAGGAGATCTCCCGATCGCACACTGCTGGCCGGTGTGGTAAATGATAGACTCCTGATACAGAGCAAAGTAAAAAAAAAAAGAGAGAGATGGAGAGGGACGAGAGATAGAAAGGAGGGAGTGGAAGAAATCGAACGTTTTTTTATGTTGCCGTTCATTAGGGATGAAATGTGGTGGACTCCAGAGCACAAGGGCAGATGTGAGGGTACAGATAGGAAGGAGGGGGCGACATCCAGGTCATTTCTTTATCCCCGCCTGCATTCTCCTGCTCTGTGCTCTATTTTACTCCCTCTCTCTCGCATCTTCCTCTCTCTCGTTCTCACTTCAACATTGTTCTTTCTAATTATTTACACATTCTCGCATTCTCCTTTCCTTTTTCTCTCTCTCTCTCTCTCTCTCTCTCTCTCTCTCTCTCTCTCTCTCTCTCTCTCTCTCTCTCTCTCTCTCTCTCTCTCTCTCTCTCTCTCTCTCTCTCTCTCTCTACATCTCTCTCTACATCTCTCTCTCTACATCTCTCTCTCTACATCTCTCTCTCTCTCTACATCTCTCTCTCTCTCTCTCTCTCTACGCCTCCCGCTGGCTCTTTATAGAGCAGCTTTGATTAACCCGGTGTTATATGGAGTAATTGAATTGGCTGTCTGAGAGATGCTATGAAAGCCATGCGATAGCGGCCTAATTAGCGCCTGGCGTCATTGTCCTCCCCCCACCCTGCTCGGCTGAGCTTGTAAAGTGATCCGTGCTTTCTCCCAGAGTTAATGACATTAACATTGAGCTAATGCTCATTATGTTCTCTCATAATAACACTCACAGCCTCTCTGGAAACACTCACGTTTGGAAGCACGCTGCTTTGTGCATCAGCGCAGAAGACAGCTTAGGCTTGCTAGTTTGAACCCATCTACGCACTGGGTTAGGATTCACGACTCACCGTTTTGAGGCTCATTGTTGGACCCAAAAAAGTATTTGAGGTCCTTTTTCTTCTGGCTGAAACCTAATTAATTCCCAAAGCAAAGGTTGCACCCCCACCACCACCACCACCACCATCACCACCTCCACAAACCCCACCTCCACCACTGCCACGCCATATGGCCCGGTTTTCATTTACACGGCCTTGGCGTCGCCGCGCCGCCGTTGTGATGGATGGCTGCCGCCGTACCGCGCGGGGCTGTCTTGTACTCATCAGCACCGGGGATGTATAGATGTCAGGCAGGCCGCATGCCGGGGCTTCTCCGACACGGGCTCTTCCTTTGTGTTGAAAATGAAGCCGGAGGGGCTGGAGGGAGAGGGGGCGGGGGCGCGGGGGGGGGGGCTGGTTCAGGAGGGGAGCGTGGTCCACAATGGGGGGGGGGGGGGGGGGGAATAGTATTCTGGTAGTGTCTGCCTCGGCTCTCTCTGTCAGAGTAATGAAGTCCCCAGGTACCCCCTCCACCACAGCCTTCATTATGTGCAGCCAGCTGACCTCAAGCCGGGGAGAGAAGTCTTTGGTCCGCTCCTCTCTTTTGTTTAGTTTTTTTTAACTTCTCCTTTGCTTGACGGTCTCTGGAGTGCAACTATGAGAGTTTTGACTGCCTCCTCTGTTGTCATTTGTCACCGACAGCAGGGCAATCTACATAAGTTGAAGTTGCTCGCCTGCCGGTCTCATATCTCGGAATAAAGACCCAACGGTGGTGTGATTCTCTTTCTCCATGCTCACCTCTAGTCACTTAATTCCCAGTGTATGTATTTGTCTGGTGCCTGTTTCATCTCCCGGTCGGTCTCACTGTCATGTCCCTGTTCATTTGTTATATCCTTTTGATAGGACAGCCCCGAATCGGAATAACATATTTTTCATTTCGCTCGTGCCCTTTTCCGTATTTAACTATTTTTCAAAACCCAGATGACAGTTTTAACATCGATGATTTTTCACGTGGCACGACCTTGGAAGCTCCGCTGGCGTCTGGGGTGCAAGATGCTAACTACGCAGACGGATGGTGCGGCGCGCATTGGGAGGTTTCTGCACAGACCAGGCGCTTTTATTCCCCCTCTCTTCTTGGTAGGAAGAGATGAAGAGGCTGCCAAGCAAACATTGTGAACAGTCCATTAAGGAGCAGCCAGGGATGGGGAGAGGAGAAGAGGGATGAGGAGGAGGAGAGATACTTTGATAAGTGTTGCGTCTGTGTTAACCTTGATGGCAGCTCGTGTAGGACTGATCATGCCAGCCGCAGGGATCTGTTTTGGCTGGATTCAATTTCTTTCATTATTTTCTTTTTTTAACTCAATTCGCTGTAGGAGAAGAGAGCGTGTGGGACAGTGGAATGGAGAGAGAGAGGCCAAGAGGGAGAGAGGCAGAGGGGGAGAAAAAATCAATAGTGAGAGTAGCAGTATGACAGGAGCATCACTTCAGAATTGAAGTGGCTGTCAGCCATTGTCATTTGGTGACTTTTGTTCGCCATTGTACTTTTAAGCCCTCATTTTTCTCCCCAATCCTTTTTTTTTCGCCCATGTCTTCCGCCAGCCCATTGTCTGAATTCCCCTGGTACCGCTTCACGTTGCGATTTGAAAACTGGAAGGGCAAAAGATCAAGTGCGCGAGAAGCTCCTCCAAAACCAATTGCTGGAGTGGAGCGGCATCTCCCTTTTTTTTTCCCCTCCTTTGCTTCTTCTTCGTATTTGGTGACCCCCATCTTCTTCTTCTCATCTCACCCCCCCGACTCCTCTCCCCCCGGTCCTCCGCTTTGTTCCGCGTGGAATTCCTTACTCGTAGGCCTATTTGCATTCTTTGATACGCGACAAGGACAAGGCTGACGTCCCCCCCCCCCTACCCCCCCCGGGGATCGCTTGTCGACGGATGTGAGATATTGGAGAAGTGTGCGACGAAAAAGGAGAGAGAGTGCGGGAGAGACACGGAGCGTGTAGCGCTGCAGTGCCACCGGTGTCACGAGATTGCAAATCAGGTCTTTTTAATAACCTCGGTGCTGTTGTCCTTCCCGCCTGCCGCAACCGAGTCCGGAGCAACAAAGAGGGCTTTTGAAGGCTTGCAGTAACGCCGCCATCGCCATCGGCATTGCCATCAGGGCTAGACCCGACTCTGTCACTCTAATGGATAAACACAGGGTTGATATGTCATAATGAGCCTCCACTCTCAAGCCCATTACCCTGGTTAACCCTCCCAACCCCGCTCCTCTAGAGGGGGAGGACCAGGGAACCGGTGCATCCTCTCTCTCTCAGCGTTAAAATAAGGACAGTGCCATGAGTAGACCTGTGAAACGCACGGCCGTCCCGTGCTCCCTTTCACTTGGCCTGCCCCGATGCTGCACTAGATAGCGTCATAGCCATAGCAACCCAATAGTAACAATACGATGGTGGCCAAGCCCACCACTGCTGTTATAAAATGTGGTTCATGACGTGATCAAATAAACATTCTTCAAAATTCATATTCATACACTGAAATCTTTTATCCACAGATGTAAGCCAGTGTCATTATGGGATTACGCCATCCAAAATTGTTTTCTTTTGTCTGAAGTTTCAACCCCCAACCGATTCTTCTTTTCCCCTCTCCCTCTCTCTGCAAACGCCACTACACACCCACAGTTGTTAATCCGAAGCCTGGGCAGATTGCGAGCGACACGACTCTGCGTAATTGACTCGATTAACGCCAGCCATTATCATGCCGGCCGCTCGGAGCTGTCTCCTCCGCCGCCAGAAAGCATTGCGGCCTCCCCCCCCCCATCGTAGGGCCGACCCCGTCAGCTAGTCCTTGTAACGGAAGGTGCTGGCCATGATTACAGTGTCGCAAGTCATAAAGGTCTCGCTGCCAGCAAGCTGTGCCCTGGTTAGGAAGCTAAAGCATAGCACACCTCCCTCTCTCTCTCTCTCCCCCTCCCCCCTTCCCCTCCGCCGCCCCCCCCCCCCCCCCCCCCCCCCCCCCAGCCCTCTGACCACATAATCAACTGCTCCCCCCACTTTTTTTGCTAGTAAATGGTAGACCTTGTTTCAAAATATGGCCATTTATAATGTTTTTTTTTATGTCGACGTGCAGGCCTGGGCTTCCTTGACTTCTTCAAGGTCACTCGGAAAAGGAGGTTGGATTTTTTAAAAGCGGATGGAAGTTAAATGTGAAAAGATCTGTTATATATTCAGTTTTAACTTTCTAATTTTTGTTTTTTCCTCATTGTCTTCATTATATACGTATATATATAAATACATATATATATACCCTCTGTGTCGCAGGAGCTAAATTATAGTGACTGGCAAAATGGTGTCGAAGAAAGAGTAAAGTCAAAGGTTGAGCAGTAAAATGAAAACGGTTTGAGCGTACAACCTACTAAAGTGACCCCCACCCCAACGTATTTAGTGACTCAAGGGCCCGCAGGACTCCCCGTGACTCGTCTTTTCCAGCGCTACGCAAACATACCTCTGGTCATTAATGGCCTTCTGCGTGCGTGTCCTGCCTCTTTTACCCTTGGTTGTTATTTCAGGGAGTGAGTCTGTGAACCTTTTTTTGTTTCAGAACTTGGCCGGCTTTGGCCAGGCTTGAGAGAAAGTCTTAAGGTTTTTTTTAGGGGTGGGGCGGTTTGCAGGTGATGAAGTGTTTGCTTATGGTCACGAGTGGGAAGCCACAGTTGCTGATTGTGGTGCACCCTGGTCACGGTTCAGCGAGCAGTGGACGGACATGAATATTTTGGATGATCCATCACTCCTTTTTAGCATTTCATATATTTTGGGTCAACATATTCGCCAACTTTTGGAGATTATGGTATTCTGTAGAAAATGCTATACATAAATGTTCAAATTGATAAATAAATTATACATATATGTAGTATACACTAACCTTCGCTACAGCTCTTTACATCTACTTATTACACACACATTCAGACACGCACGCACACGCACACGCACACGCACACGCACACGCACACACACACACACACACCTTAACTCCAGTGTACCATCAGAGCCGTGCGCTGCCTTTATTTCCTGTGTTTCCCGGGTCATCCTGGGGTAAGGTCAAGGCCCCCCCCCGCTCCAGCACAACACAAAGAGACATAGATTGATAATTAGGGCCCAATAGCCTGAAGAAAAGCCCTGCTAATGTGATTTATACCCATGGATTTTCTGTCAGATATGAAAAGTTGTAGTTCAAATTGGAAAGGAGGAGCCATTATAAAACACTTTACCAGCTTCACTGGTAACTCGGGAGTGGCAGGTTGCGTTTAGACGGCCGCCCATGTCCCGGTCTCAAATGCTGTACTGTAGTCTGTAGGGTCGCGCGGTAGGGTTTGGCTGCGGGGTAATTCGATAAGGGCATTAGTACACCGACCGAGGTAGCGTAGAATCAAGTGGGTTGAAGGATAATACAGCTGTTAGTTTTAGCGGCCACACACAGTCCATTGCAGATGTTGCCATGAATTGAACAAAGCAATAATCAAAGAACGTCATTAGATGCAAATGCTTTTTAAAATGATCAACAAATTCAGTATTCGGTTGTGTGCAGCATTAAGAAATACAAATCAACCCAAACATTTAGATAATGTTCATTTGAAATGAAAACCATTTTCCCCGAGTTCAAAGGCCCTCTGCCTGATAACAGACTCCGACAGTGAGAAATGTCCCGTCCCTGAGCACGGGGCTCTCAGCGGGATCTGAACCGCCGCAGGCCATTCCTATATATCTCTGTGTGCTGTTATTAATCACCATGACGCCAAATCACCCCACCTCGATTCCTGCCCCCCCCCCCATTTTAAAAGGTTTGTTTTACTTAGCGTCGGATGTGTGTGTGTTTTACCGTGTGTGAAGGGACCGTAATCAAAAGTTCACATCAATTCGCCTGGTCCTCTCATCATTCAATCAATTTACACGAGTGTTGTTGTGATGCAACGTTTTATTTGAAGCACATGCAGAGGCATGACGGTCCAGTCTGTAGTCAGGGGGTTTGACCCCCAGCCAATATGTTCTGTGTTCAATCCCACCCGATGTCTGCCGTCCACCTGTAGATACCTCATACTATCCTGTTCAAATCTCTTTGGCTTCAAGCAGCTAAATAGTAAGAGACTAGAGTATTCATAAGCAGTATTGACATTGTACCTTCCCCCCCCCCCCCCTCCGTCCTGCGACCCCCCCCCCAGTCCAACTGTGCTCAGTACGCGGCGGAGAAGCGCGACGAGGAGAAGATGTGCGACCACCTCATCCGGGCGGCCAAGTACCGCGACCACGTCACCTCCACGCAGCTGGTCCAGAAGATCGTCCACATCCTCACCGACAAGCACGGGGCCTGGGGGAACTCCTGTGCCAGGTGGGTGAAACGGGTTCTGGCCCTCACATGTGTGCAATGTAATGGCTATAACAATAGTGGGTGTTTAGCGTCTGTGCACGGCTAAGGAGTTGGATGACATGATACACATGCGCACACACACACACACACACACACACACACACACACACACACACACACACACACACACACACTCACACTCACACTCACACACCAAACATACTTTGCAGGGAGGAATATAACATCAAAACATGATGCATTGTTATAGGTTAATTCTAGACCTGGTGAAAGTACGCTGTAGCCAAAACATTTTTTAAGTCATCATATCCCGAGTGGCACTTTCTACATGCTTTCACAATGAACACACAACACTGTTTGTGTTCTTCGTCATGTAGTGAATCAAGTCTTTTTATTGTAACGCTCCAAAATGACCGTCGTCCAGAGAATTTCCCGCCTTTATTCAAGTTCTGGATCCTATGTTCCACAAAACTCTCACAGTCACCATGTAAGGCCCCTGGTCCTTCTACGACACGTTCAATAGGCTCCAGCCAGGATCAGATTTAAACCGCTGGATCCGTTGACGTTGGAGCGAGAACAAAGCGGCTCTAAGCGGCTCCATGGCCGCTTGAAAAGCAGGAGGTAACCCTAGCCTCTCTGCCCTGTTTGTTTCATCCGAGAGGCCCTGTAGCTATTCCCTAACGATGGCTGTTTGTGTGCAGGTATAGGGGGGTAATGGGGGGCTGCTTGGCTGCTGCGGCTGCGGCTGCTCGCCTCCTACTTGTTAGGCCGGGCTCTCTGGAGACCAGCCTGCAATGGGGCTCGCTGTGCAACTGGATCACAAACTCTAAATCTAATCACACTCCTCTCTCTCTCACTCTCACTCTCACTCCCACTCTCAAACACACTCTGTGCCTCTCGCTCTCTTGCTCGCTCACTCTCTTTCTCTCTCCCCTCCCTCCCCCCTCGCTCTCCCTTATTCTCCCTCCTGGGCTGCTTCCTCTGCTGGTATTTTTGCCCTTCCACAACACTGTCCTCTCTCCCCTTTTTATATCATCACATCTCATTCTGCCAGTGTGTACAGCATAACCTTAAAGTGTACTCACAGACAGACAGACAGACAGACAGAACTTAATAAATATATACAAATACAACCTTTGCTGGTTGCTGCTCCGATCCCGCTTAAGTGGGCTCTAGCCATCTCTCTCTCTCTCTCTCTCTCTCTCTCTCTCTCTCTCTCTCTCTCTCTCTCTCTCTCTCTCTCTCTCTCCCATTACCGGCGCTGTATGCGGCGGTGCTATTGATGGTTTCCCTAATGGCAGGCGATGGGAGAGCCGGGAGCCGGTGCTGGCATGGGGCCTGGGAGCGCTGGGCTCTTTTAATAAATCACAATCAGTCCCGTGCCATTACATCAATACCCTCAGTCAATTACGGCGAAGGTCAGGTGGGCCGGCTTCGCAACCCACACCACAGTTGGGCAAGGCTGCAACATCTGGTCGCCGGGCAGATCACGAAGGGGGGTGGGGAAATGAGCAAAATAAATAAATGTGATGAAAAGGTTGACTATGGGTGCAGATGCGTAGCCGATGTACCCTGTGCCGGCTAGCGTTACCGTTGGAGGAGACATTTTGTAGAGGCGAGTACATTGTAGGTTTGTGTGCACGGCACGCACATACACATGCATGCAATCACGTCTTCAAACTCTCACACGACACAGGTTTGAATGTGTAGCCGCTCAAATCCTTTCACTGAATGACAAGTGTGGCAGGAAACATCGTCTCATATACATGTACACACACGTAGATTGAGCTGTGAAAAGAAAATCCAATAACGGGCAAGATATTACACCGCCATGATTACGACCTTTTTGTTGCGGGCGTGTAAGATTCCACCGCCTGCCGACTGGCGCTCCACAAAAAAAGCGTATTCCCCGAAGTTTCCATTCAATATAGGCTCTGAAAATGAAAATATTATTTTCTCACAAGCTGATGGGAATTGTTGTTTCCTCACGGCAGGCATCTAATATCTTGTGACACGCCGCGACCCGCCTGAATGCAATTTGTGTCTTAATATCCAGCGTACTGCGGCCCGGGCCACATGGGGACCCAGGTGTTATGTGATTTTCTCTGTTTTACCACTTTCAGCTTTCCCTTTCCTTTTCCACTCCTCTCTCTCTCTCTCTTCTCCTTCCCACCGTTTTTTGCTCTCTCTGGCTCTGTCTCTGTCTCTGTCTCTGTCTCTCTCTCTCTCTCGCTCGCTCTGTCTCTAGACACACCAGTCTCCTCCCTCCTTGTCTCTTTCTCCTTTTTTGACCTAAACTTTCTTTTGAATTCCTCCTGCGCCGTGCCACAGGAGAGAGTGCGTGGAGGCGCTAGACAAAGACGAGCATCTCTCCTTCCTCTACCCTTCTCTGTCATATCGACACGCCCAGGGACGTAGCAGACAGGTCCACGCGCAGCCAGACAGGTCCTCCAGCCAGCCAGCCAGTCAGTCAGTCAGTCAGACCATGAGCCCATGTCAGGGGTTACTACCTGTTCCTCCATATATATTTATATCTGTCCGCGCCCGGTACCTCAGGGACGCCAGGTGTACCCCGTGCCTGCCGTCCTCACTTCGCCTGGGGAACCGGGGAACAAATACAAAGTGTCAATGAACTCGGAACAAAAAAAGACGGAATAATAAAACGAAAGAAGAAGGAAATATGAAGTGAAATGACTTGGATGCATAGTTTCTGTCATAGCCATATATCTTCTTTGTTTTTATATTTATAATTTGCTTATTTCCCGATGTATTAAGTAGTATGAGGTTACAGATGTATTTGTAATATTTCTCCTTGTATATGCCTTCTTTTTCATTTACTTTTTCATTTACTTCTTATATTTAAATACGTGAGCTCGGCCGGGGGGGTTGGGTTGTGGACTGCGGCTGAGATGCGTCAGGGCGTTCCTTTAGGTCAGTAGACGAAGGATCATCCGTTTTGTGTGTCCGACACCGAGAGGGTGACATCCAGGACGAAAAGGGGGTGACACGCAGGGCAGAGAGGCACTCCCAGACAGACCATACCCATGCCCAACGCGCCAGCCAGGCAGTGTATCACACACCAAGGCCCCACGATGACACCCATGCCCAAGGAGGGTGGCGCCCATGCAGAGCGGATGACACACCCAGACACCCAGAGCACTGAGAGGGGGGGGGGATGATGGAGAGCAGCACCGCAGCGTCTCCGGGGACCGGGCTCTCTCTCTTCCCTCTCTCCCTGGTGGACCCGTCCTTCATTACATTCTAATAGGCTGACTAATGTACCATGGAAACTCACTCTGGGCGCTGGAACTTGGGGGCGGGGCGGAGGGGGGAGGCGAGGAACGGATGTGTATCTGGTGAACAGCAGAGAATATGTAAGGGTATGAAAGGCAGAAAGAAAGGTATTCAGTGTTGAAATGTTGAGGGTATTGCGTCAGCGTCGAGTGTCAGTGTTCTAGTGTTCTAGTTCCTGAATAGGACTGGTGGATGAGCTGGTTTTTATGGCCATAGTTTTGACGCTTGGCATTTCCGGCTCTCGCACGTCCCACTTTCCCCGCTCGTAAAGGCTGACATCAGCACTCTTTTTCATTTCCTGTTTATTCCAGTTGCTCTCTTTTCCACTGTGACCCTCTTCTCCAACCCCCACCTCCTCCTCCTCCTCTTCCTCTTCCTCCTCCATCCCCCTGCAGTACACACGCGCACCTCCACCATGAGTCCCTATTGCTCCTCCGTCCGCCTGCAGCACACGTACGCACCTCCACCCTGACTTCCTCCTCCTCCTCCTCCTCCTCCTCCTCCTCCTCTTCCTCCTCCTCCCCACAGTGGGCTGCTTCAGCGGTCCTCTAATAGACCCCCCTCAGGCTGCGGGGCTTCCCAGTCGGAGGGACATCCATCTTTTGGCGTGTCACGCCACAGCCCGGCAACGAATCTCTGTGATGCGCGCCCCAATTTTTCTTCAGTAAATCAAATCTTCCTTCCTTCAGAAAGATGAATGCCTCGGCTGCGGGGGTGTTAGAGGAGCGGGGGAAAAAGGAAAAATCAATGGCAGCAAAATTGAAACAGTATGCCCCTGTATTGATCGGCCGCGCAAGATCGAAAAGGAAAAGCTTTGTAACTGTTGGGCTGGACAGTTAGCTGACCTGTAATGGACAAACTATTGATATTAGCATTACTATTTTATCTTTTACTATGTCATTTCGTGGGGGTGCCAGAAATGTTTTTTTTTTCTCATCCATGGCTAACAGCAAGCATCCTGTTACGAAATAATGTTTAGTTCTGTCCATGTTGCTTTATCCGTTAGAACATTTGATCAGGTTAAAAGGGAATGTGTGACTGTAAATGCCTTCTCAGCAATACTATATAGAGCGCGATAAAGATAATATATAGATAGATAGATAGCTATAGATTGATAAAAATATATTTATATGTATATAAATAAATAATTGGTGGTTGGATAATACATATACTAAATTAAGCATATTAATCTTACAGTGGTCTTAATCTTAATGTACGTATTAGTCTGAGCTTGTGTGTTCATTTAGCTGACAGAATATCAGCTAAATGAAATATTATTAATATTATGAGGAGTTGCCAAACACATTTTGTATGCTTTGCATGCTCTCGGAACAAATTCTCCATTAGGATCTCCAAGTTCACATGCTGCGTCTCCAAATGCGAGGCCTGGATAGTGTCTCTTGGTTGCTTTTATGTGCACATCTAAGGAACCGTCCACAGGCTTCGTAATGTGTACACACGCAGACTGTCTCAGCAGATCTGAATGACCAGGCTGGGACAGTGTGTGTGTATGTGAGTGCAGTGCACGCGTGTGAGTGCGCGTGTGTCAGTGCATGTGCGTGCGTGTGTGTGCGTGTCAAGGGAGATTGTATCCATGGAGCTTAAGAACATAACTGTTTAGAATACCTCTGGCCGCTTCAAATGTTTGACATGAGAGGGACACGAAGGACAGCGAGAGTCGGAAAACGATGCAAAAGTTTGAAAGAACGATGAAGAGCCTTAGTAGGAGAGTCCAAACTTGAACTAAGAAGGAGGATGTAGTACACATCTTCTCCATTCTTTTCCATTGGAGGCCCACTGTTGAAAGATGACTGATTGCAGTGTTGTTGTTGAAAAGGTCAATCGTGTGTCTCAAGGGTGGGTTGGTAAGGATGTTTATCGCTGTGGTCCCAGTGCTATCTGACCCATCAGACCCCCACTGTTGTATATTTGGAGTGAATTGACATTGGTTATGTTTCTCCATTGAGTTGTGTACTGGATATTTGGTGTATTCTCGTGGGGAACATCTACCCTTTTAACCCCTGCGAAGCATTCATGTCCTTACCCTTGCAAAACTTCGAATCTACCGTACTCTTCGGCAAATACATTTCAATAATAATGTACTGAAGGGCGTTGGGACCGCAATGTCATGTCCTTTTATTGAATGTTGATAAAATAAGCATCAATACGTGCTTTCCTTAACTGCGCCCTATCACCTTGGAAGAGCTTTTGGTTTGCTTCTAACTGCTTATTGGCTCTGTGTCCTGAAAAAGACGAGGATGAAGAACAAGACAGGGCGCAGAGAGCAGCTGTTGACCCCCCGACTCCTGCTTCTTGCCTCCTCGGTTCCTCTTGTTACCTTACCGTCCAGATCATACTTCAGAACCAATTAGCCGGCCGAGTTTGAGCCGCGGCCTTCCGTCCGGCTGCAACGCAGCCGTAAACATCTGGGCATAAACATTTGTTCTTGGGGAAACGCGAGACGCTGATTATGTTTCGGACCTCCGTATCATGCTGCGATCTCCTGCTCAGAAAGTCCTTCAACGGATTTAAAGCAAAACCACCGTCTTCCCTCCACTCCACCCCTCCCCCCCCCCCCCCAACCCCCTGGGCTCATTAATCGTGCACCGTGACATCTGTGACAAAAAACAAAGTTTAGACAAAAAGCTAAAAAAGAGGATGTTGGGCGAACTCTCCCCCGGGAGAGGACAGCGCTCAGCATGACGTATGATGCGTTCCTGCCGGCTCTATGAAATGACGCATCGGTGCGAGGTCCTACCGTGCAAAGCGAGCTTATAGATATGAATAAGAATACGGCCCTAATGCTAACATTTACCATGGCTGTGTATACAGTGCAGTGGCCCCGGTTGTGGGCAATGGTAACAAAGTGTCATGGTGAGGCATATTAACAACTGATGGTGTCCATATGCTAGCCTGTTATGCTAAGTGTTCCACGACTTCAGCAACATGGAGAGAAAGCTAAACACGGAAGGATTAGCAGAGTTTAAGGGATTAACCCGTTGATTGATAGATAATACATTTTGGGTTTCTAATGTAAACCGTTTCCTTGAGAAAAAAGTGTGTAGCTTATTTGCGTTTTTACCTCCTTTTGGCACAGACATGTATTGCGTCTTTATTGTGATATTGTGACTTACAATAATGGTTCTGTCTTCGTAAACGTTGGGGGCAAAGAACCCTGCAGAAAAGCATTTCCTGCATGTATCCCTTTGAGGGGCCAGATAGACCTGGGTTCAGGGTGTTCGACTCCCAGCGGGTTCTGGGTTTGAACCTTGACGTCCAGAATGACATGCTTTGGATTAAAGCATCTCCTAAACAAATGCATAGTAAATGGAGCGGGACCGTTGTCCACTGTGCTGTAAATAAATCCCTCATCGTGAGGTGTGAGCGGATCCCACCCACCCCACCAAAGGAAGACCCATCACCGTCCCTTGCCTCGGTGCTCCCCCACCACGCAGCAGCCCTGTATTGAGCTACTCTGGAGCCACTCTACAGATTTATGAGACTCATGTACCCTTAGGAAAGTATACAGCCTTCACAGGGCAAGGTCACCATAAAAGCCTGCTGATCAATATCTGAATGAAAAACCATTTGGGAAGTTTTTAGAGCTCCCCCCCCCCCCTTCCGTCACCACCCTCCATCCCTGGAAGCAATATCTGCTGAGTATCGATTGTCCGTGGCCAGTAGTTAGTCAAGGGCTATCTCCTTTGACTAACCCCCTACTGCAGACCCCCTCTCCTACACCCCTACTCTTCCTCTTGATAGATTGGTACGCTTCCAGCAACTGTAATCACACCATGAGCCCTAGCAAGTCATTTTTTTTTCTCTTTTTGCGACTTTAGCCCATTTGCCAAAATCCGCCTTTATCTTTAGAATCCAGCACTTTCTTTTGCTGCGGAGGCAGAAACGCAGGGACATAAAACACTGCTGTGCCTGATATAGGGGCCAGGGGACAGTGGGGCTGCTGCTGCTTAACTCTCTACCTTTTGTTTAGGGGGGGGGGGGTTCCGCAGGAGACCTACTTTGCATGACAGTTCCTTTCTGCCTTGGGTTTCAGTTTCAGGAGTGCAATGAAATGACGATGGAAATTCTGTGTGAATGCATCCGAGTGCATTTGCTACTTAGTATATTTACTTCAAGTTTGACTAAAATCTTCTCTATAATAGATGAATATGTGTTTGTTTGATGAGCTCCATCACCTCAGCGAGGAAGTGCTGCACTTGAAATAATGGACACACACACACACGCACAAGCTCACGCGTGCACGCGCACACACACACACACACACTTATCGTGCCATAAGTGCTGTAAAATCGGCATGGTGTATGATAGAGAGAGGGGTGCGGCAGTTGGGGTGCAGGCCCGCTAGATGAGACTGTTCTGGTCCAGCATCACTCTAAGACGAGTCTCACAACAGACCGGCATGCCAAGTGAGGATCAGAGCAGGGCACGACATTGTTATTTATCATTTAGCAGAACCATTAACATAATGATAAAGCTTTATATGTGGGGGCAGGACCTTGATTTAAAAAAAAATCTGTTCTTTTTTTACATTTCGTAACTTATTCTGCTTAATGTTCTGATGGGATGGCTTTTGGGTGTTTTATTTTTTTTGTATTGAATGTGAAATGTGTAACATGGGAATGCTGCTTTCTGCTTGGACACTGGTGGTTATCACATCCATGCTTTTATCAGGTGGACTCTCACCCTTGACAGGCAACATTGGAAATGCTTGTTATTGCACAAGCTAAAGCCAGCCTAGGGTAACTTGACTCACTGTTTAGTCTATTTATTTATTTTTGAGAGATAGAGGAAGCCGTTCAGATTTGTCATGACTTTCAAGAGCAGCGTTGAGAGCTAGAGGTCAGAGCATTATTAGAATAGGCCCGTAATGATAGAATTATGCACCCCCAGGTCCACTGGCTGCCCTCATTACTGGAGCTGCAGTCATGATGTATGGCCCTAAATGCACAGTGTCAAAACAGCAGGAAAAATGTGATTCTTTATCAAATATACAGATGGTAGCACTTTCGTAGCGTTGGGTGGAGGGGGGATGGAGCAGAGGCCCTATTTTAGTTATATTGTTGATGCATAGCCATTTCATCATCCACGCCTACGATGTTTCAGTAATGGGTTCTCGGATCAAACGTGAATGATCCTAAAACACAAATATTGAGCCCGTTTTGAAATGAACGGTTACCTCCTGACACATTCCAGCTCTTGACTTACACCTCGCTCACATTCAAATTCAATTAGTCTGTAATGTCCTTTGTGGGATGAATTTACGCTGCGTTTAATTGCTGCTAATTGGCAGCGGCACGCTGCTAAGCTGTGGGTAATTATGGTGCATTGTGCATCATTTTATTTATGTATGTTTGTTTGTTTGGGTTCTTTTGCATGCATGCCCTGCAGATGAGGTGTGAAGGCTTTGGCTCCCCGCGAGAGGTGCGCTTTGATCTGATTAAAGCATTGATGTTGGAGGAAAGCGCTTACATCATAGCCTGGTTGCTGATATCTTTTGGGAAACTGAAGTTAATTGGGAAGGGTAGTTGGTGCGAGAATGCTGTTTATATTCCCAGAGTATGGTCATTTCACTCACTATATGAACCCGGGGAGGGAAATCTGAAGCCAACATTGGAATTCTGCTCTCCCAGATAGTGGGGTTAGTTGGTTAGCTTGTTCGTTAGTGAGGTGGAAAATGACATTTTGTCGCTTCAGTGTAGCTTGATTGAAAGATGTGGTCGTTTCTTCCTTCCATCTCCTATTTTAATTCCGTCTGGACACTTAAAGAGTAGTACTTTGCATCTGCATAATAATTGTATGGATCGTATTCCATACAGACCTCATGTATCACAACATTTAATATGTATTTTGCTGTTCAGGGTGGACAAATTAAATGGCTAGGACCTGTCATTAATTAAGAGGATTGATAAAATCCCGTCAGTAAAACTCGTTTAAGGGCTGTAAGATTGAAGTGTTTGTCACCCGAGTGACCCCCAACACTACCCAGGGTGCAGGGCTGATAAACATTAGGAGAGGTGAATTAACATACATACATGTTGATGGTCCCTCTGTACACTTCATTACATGGGGATGGGACACGCATTAATGCACATGTAAACAGCGCCCTGGCCAGACTTAATCATGGCGCACGCACCACTTTGGAGGAATGGTATTGGGTCCCGTTTGATTTAATTTGGGTCCGTGGAGGTAAACCGCAGGGACCGTCTCCCCGCGCCCAACGATTGATAAAGAGCCGTAGCGCTCAGGCATTCCCGCTCCTCAACATGACAAATCCTCAATCTCAGCTCGCTCCGCTGGCGCTTGGGGGAACGCATGGTTTATGCAAATCAGAGCAAAATGATCGCTGGGATAACTGCTATGTTTGAGCCATTTGAAGCTTGCCAATAGGGGGGGGGGGAGTGTTAATGAAAAAAAAAAAAAGAGATGAGAAATCTTGTGCGCATATGTAAGCCCGCGCAATGTACCCAAATGAATCCTGCAGTACGGTATTCCCAACGGCTGTTTGTCTTTGGACCAGTGCACCTGGAGTGATGGATGGATGTGGTTAGATACTCTAGGGGGACGGGAAAGGGGTCAGGTTTTTAAAATATATAATTATGTCTATTTCCTATTGCATGCAACGCTGTTTACGGTGTTTTGGATCATTTCATAGAATTCCATTTTAAAGTCATCATCACCCTTTACGCCGTTTAATATCTGAGGCCAGACGTTTGCAGTGCTCTACAAACAACATTGCATCGGGGCAGTCGAAGCGCGGGGCATCTGTCTTTCTGGATCTTGATGGATGGCAATCGTTTGTCCTTGTCAGAAAAGGGAACAATCGGATCATTGGAATAGGAGTGCTATCAAAGTTGCCTGGCCTGCGGAAGGAATCTATTAACATGTTTTAACTGGAGTGATGAGGTCCAACGGCCCGATAAGCCCCGCTCGCCCCTCAGACGCAGGAATAATAGGAAATGGATGATTCCGGCGTCGTAGGGATGCTCGGGACAGGTTGCTGCTGGTGTGTGTTCCACCATCTTCTTTCCTCGTATCATGTTATGTTTTACATTATATATTTGAGATGTTGCATCGTTTCTGAGGGGCATTGGTTCATTAAAATAATAGTAATAGTTTAAATAATTGTAGTATTAATGTTAGTTGTAGCAAATTGCTTGCACAAAAAGCTAAAGAAAACGTAAGAGCAAAAAAAGCTACCATATTGGGTGCTTGATTCCGCCGTGTAGCATCAATAAACACATGGTGACTTGCTTCTTGTGTTTCAGTGCAGGCTAACTAACACTACAGCAGTAGAGGCCACAGACCATCATGAACCTGGCTTGACTCTCTGCTCTCCTAAACGCTGTTCTCTCCAAACAAGCCTTTCATTAATCCTGGACTTCCCACCGGCTCCTGAACACTCCCTACAATCAAACAATTTGTTTAATGTCACACGGTGCTATGCCAAACTCACTTGGAACTCTGCTCTGTTTTGAAGTTAATGGAAAATTTAGTGATGTCATTGTAATGTTAAAGAGGCCGACCGTTTAAGTATCCCCTTTGCTGTCTGCTGATACGGTGGGCTTGAATTTATTAAAGGGTGCCATCAATGTTTTGGTTTGAACGACATAACTAGGTAGTCGTATTAAAAGTGCGAGGAAACAAATACCCTGCCTCACATTCACCCATAATACTCCATCTCGTCTGTTGGTAAACTTCTTGGATTTTACAACCAGTGAGGTCTGAAAAGCATCCAAAAGATGATATAAAAATATTAAAGGTAATCACTCTAACCCACCCCACATAAATGTCCCTCAGATGTAGTTTAATCAGTGCCCAATGTGGTCTACACTAAACAGGCGCCGAGGAATTCAACACAAGTACTCGCGCTGTTTAGCTCGTATACACACATATCGCACCTTAACGAACACACACACACACACACACACACACACACACACACACACACACACACACACACACACACACACACACACACACACACACACACACACACACACACACACACACACACACACACACACACACACACACACACACACACACACACACACACAGAGAGAGACACAGACACACAACCCCCCCTCTATCTATGTTTCTTGCCGCTAACCCCTTGTCTTGGGACACATCTCGGCACATCTTCCAGACACCCCTTATAACCCGGACTAATTAATTACTGATCACACTGGCGGCTGGCCCCAACGCCCTATTGTGCTTTAGTTTAATTGTTGTTATTTTGTGAAGAACGGCTGTGCGCTGGAAGGATGGATCATGTTGTGAATAATAAATGTGTCGTCTGTGCGGATCCACACTTGGCATGTGGTCTGGGCGGCGGCGAAGGATAGCGATGTACATCTTCCGCGCTCTGTTTTACCTTCTGTTTTTCTTTTTTCATTTTTTCAACGATTGATGGTGAAGGTGCTCCCCCCGCCCCCCACAGACCCCTCCCAGCCCCCCGTCATTAGGAGCTCCATTGTGGCCGGCTCACGGCTGACTGTGACGGGTGGAGGGAGTTCCCCCACGCCACGACTAATTACTCCCCCGCCCCCTCCCCACCCACCTCTGA
This sequence comes from Gadus chalcogrammus, assembly GCF_026213295.1. Lineage (NCBI taxonomy): Eukaryota > Metazoa > Chordata > Actinopteri > Gadiformes > Gadidae > Gadus > Gadus chalcogrammus. The sequence continues at coordinate 17,653,458 of NC_079414.1, read as the reverse complement.
TGGATAAATATGTATTGTGTGGATCTCTACCACCCCCCCCCCCCCCCACCCTTTCCCTCCAGCTCCCGGGATGAGGAACGAGTATGCCGTGATTTTGGAAAAGGGAGGGGAGGGGGGGTGGTGTTGGTATGTGGCGCAGCGAACAAACCTTGATAATTATTTTTGTGAGATGAATGCCGCAGCAGGCAGGATGATTAAGGAGGCGTTTGTGCGTGGAGACTATCACGCTCAAACACAGAGCAGCGGCTTTGTGACTGGGGAGAAATCTGCTGCTGCACAGGCCTGCTCTGCTCCGTCTGCTGCCAGCGTGCACGCACGCACACACTCACATACACACCATACACATTTGCACACACTTGCACACCCATAGAAAAGCACACATACTTGTACAGGCACAGTGTACATCAGACACAGCACAGTGTTTACACACACACACACACACACACACACACACACACACACACACACACACACACACACACACACACACACACACACACACACACACACACACACACACACACACACACACACACACACACACACACACACACACACACACACACACACACACAGTTGTATATACAACAGTGTCCTCTTCAGTCTGCTAAGAGTGCTGAATCCATATCGGTATCCTCTTCCATGTGCGCTTGGGTGTCAGAGCTTGGCAGTATTTACCTCTGCAGTGGATGTACTCAAAACCTTTCCACTAAGCGTTGCATTAAAGGCCCTCCGAAGAGCACTTCTGGTTCCGGGGTAAACACCGGGCCAACCTCTGCACGTCCTCCTGCTCTTTTGAGACAGATCCCCGGGTTGCCTTCTGATAAATCAAGTAATTAATGGTTTTCATTAGCCGCGCAGTAGAGGTCTTAGAGCGCCTGCTTAGAAATCGTATTTATTTTCTTGTGTAAAGCTTCTTCCCCTTTTAGGGGCCCCAGTGTGATCATTGGTGTTGGCCCTGAAGATTTGTGAGGAGCCTCTGGCCAGAGCAGCGTTCAAGATCACATAAAGTATGTCTGGGCTCTCCCTGTGCAGCGGGCCTGCCACTGAACACCTTAACGCTCTCCCTGCAGCTCAGTGTCATGCATTCCATTTTTTTTGTTGGTTGCAATGTTTTTCCTTAACTTTAAAATTCTCCAGGTTCTCCAGTAAATAAATAAAAAAAATCACAATGTGTTTATTTTGGTTGAAATACTCTATATCCAGTTTTTTTTCAAGCCCCACTAAATGTTCTAACATCCATTTTCATGAATCTTTTCATGATTTTCCTTCATTCTGCAAAACGTGTCTGTCTGTGCAGTATCTTAACATGAAGACCTGTGTGTGTATCTGAGGGTCTTGGGTGGTGGCTGTTATTTTGATTTATATTTCACGGTTGTTGGGGGCCCTCTTGCACAATAAAACTTCCTCTCACTTTGACATAGCACAATGGTCTCAAAGACATATATATATTTCACCAATCATCATAATTGAGTACCCTGTAGGCACAAGATCATTATTTGGGCCCACTCTTTTTTTAAGGGCTTTTAAGGGCTTATGTTTTCCGGTCTTCAGGGTATTTTGTTACTTGTGGTGTCTTATCATTTGTTACTAAAGTTCGGACCAGAAATAATTATTGGATGGAATGTTTATTTAGGGGGCGGAAAATATAGATTGATATTCTGCATACAAAACGCTAACAGTCACTCCTCTTCTAGACGTTAACGCTAATGCGTTGAGAGTCATTCAAAATGATTTACTGGGCAGACCTGCTTAGGGGAGGTGTAAATTGGAACGAAAAAAAAAGAAAATGGCAGAAATGGACATTGATTAATATTGGTAATGCTATCCACCGCCTCCTCTGTATTTGTAATGGCCTTGTCCCCCCATTTGCCTGGCCGTGGCCTGGGGGGGGAGCTGACAAGAAGGTGCCCTGCTGGGCCTGAAATGAGCCTGGAATGGGAGCGCGTGCCGTTACAGTGTGGAAAATAATCTCTTTCTCTCACACACGCACTCGCACACGCACACACACACGCACACACGGGTGCAACTGAGATGCACGAAAGACACACTCTGCGCCTCTCCTCTGGATGACCTGTCTGGCTCTAGACTGGAATGAAATGTAAAAAAAAAAAAAAGAACAATTGAAACAATCCACTTCTGACAGGAAATGTCATTATCACCCACGGGGATGTGATGTGTGACTACTATGTACTGGGAGCTTGTGTACAAGTGAGTTGATATAAAAATAAATGAATAAGGATTCCTCAAGAGAGAGACACTTCCACCATCATTATCACCCACGGGGATGCGGTGGGACTAGTGTGTCTGAGCGGGTGTACAAGTGAATGCACATCAACAAAATAAATAAAAGGATTCCTTGAGAAAGAGTCACTGAGAAGAAAAAAGGGAGAAAAAAAAAAACGAGTCAACCAAAACAATACTGTCTTTATGTGCGCCAATGCTGGAGTGCTACTCCATGCTGGCTAGTAATTGCTAACACATGTGGTACCTCTGTCTCCCAGCAGCCGGCCCAGGGAGTTCTGGCGCCTCGACTACTGGGAGGACGACCTGAGGCGTCGCCGCCGCTTCATCAGGAACCCCTTCGGATCCACGCACGGCCAGGCCACACTCAAAGGCGCCGCCGAACACGGTCAGTTGGCTTTGTCGCCGTCGGCCTGTCATGTGTGTAGCTCACTGGTTTAGTGATAGTAGCACTGTGTACATCGCAACAAACAAATGAGAGAACCTTTTGTGGGTGTGTCGTACGAAGCTGCTAATTTGACGTAAACGGGCAATTTGTTTTTGGCTCGCCGCCGTATAACGCGAAGCTAGCAGTATTAATCAGACGTTATTAGTATGTGTTGTACACAGTGTGTGTTCGCATCTTTGGGCTTTTTTTTTTTTTTTTTTACCTTAATGTTATATTTAAACAGCAGTATATTTCATATAATATACTATTAATGCGGTACATTTGTTTATGTATGTAATAATAATTCTAAATATATTTCCTTTTATTGCATGACAGTCAATAGTACCAGCGGTAAGTAATTTCTATCTTTGTTTCACATGCTTGACATTTAGACGAGAGGTCATATTGTGGTTTTCATTGTTTGTCCATTTGTTCATTTATTTATTCATTTTTCTCATTTCATTGTGTTCAAAAACTATGTGAAGAAAAAAATCTAAACTTGACTGAAGCAAATCCCATGGTTTTTCAAAATGACTCCATCAAAATGGTTCAGTTCCACAGAATGCAGAGACATTTGATTATCTTTTCCCTAAGAATCAGAATTGTTCAATTGGTCAAATCAATGGCTACGCTCCTTCATTGTCTCTGTGGTTGTGTCTTGTAAGAACCGATGCAAAAGTTGTTAGTCACCTTGAGAACTACAGACCAACTGTTAACCCTGATTATCAAATAACTAGTAACCAATAAATAGTCATTTAGTGTCTCATTACTCTTGCGGAAGCGCCGTTAGAGTCTATTATGTCTGCAATATAATTCTACCACACCTGTCCACTGCACAACAGGGTTTGCAACTCAGCCCATGGCAGTTGATCAATGACTCTCACTTCACAATAAAAGTAAATATGTGGACCACAAAAAAAAAAAAATAATCTCCCAACGTGTCACCTGTCGAAGTCTCACTAAACATGACCTCATTCCTGAAGACGAATAGCCAGGGGTGGAAGGAGTCAATGGGAATGTGATCTGAAAGCAATACATATCGGGGATCCCCAGTCCTAGGGAGACCTGCTAGTTTTACAGGGATAGAGGTGGACGGAGTGGAGACCAGACGGGCTGCAGTTCACTTATGTTTCCACCTCCTCTGACCCTCTGACGTGCTCTGAAATCAACAGGGAAACATCATTTGTATGTGTCGCAAGGAAATGTGTTGAAGGTATTCTCCATTTTACATCCCTGCTGGTTGTTGAGATTGACGTAGAATGGATTTCATGTTCTTAAAGGGCGAGCTTATGTAGAACGTATATTAACTGAATCGGAAATATTGTGTGTCTGTGTGTGTCCTTTTTTATGTCTTGAATACAAAATAACCACCAGTTCCAGTAAGTAGACTCTTCCCCCATGAGGGAGTACGTCCAGAACAGTATGGGGCTATTTCATTAAAATACCTCCTTGACATTGAGGCCTGATGGCATCCATTTTCTGATGTAACCTTTCGACTTGTTTTAATCGACCTGACATTTGTTAAGGAAGTGCGCTTCAAAATGAGAATGCAGGGCAGAGTTTTGAACCACGGGACAAAGGTCATATCTGGCTGTAATTATTTTCATCATATGGTCGAGAAAAACACTCTTGAGTTTGAACCCGCTGAGAAAATATTTATATGATCAACCCTTAATATACCTTATTTGAGAGCAACTGGTGAAATACTTTTTTCCCCTTTATATATTTAAATGTATATATTTATTCTATACATCACTATAAACGTTAGTGTTAAATAATGAATAAATAAATATCACATGCATGTTTCCTTAATAAATTGTGTCAACATACCCGTACCCATACATACATAATACTGTATGTATATGACCATTGACCAACTATTCTTTTCGGTCAGAAAAGGTTACATGTGGATGAGACTACCATTACAAAGTCCTTGGCAGTTCAGTTGCGACGGGCACACACAACCAGGGTCATTCATAGCCAGCCAAGCGGGGGCGATTTCCCCTGGACCGCCTGTATAGGGGTAAGGCCATGCGCAGACTGGAGTAGAAACCTTCTATGTATTTATTGCTGGAAAGCGGCCATCTCCTTTCCCGGGGATTGATTTGGTCGGGGCTTGGACCTGCGTAAGCAGAGGTGGTAGAGTAAATACCTGAAGATGTATGGCTGTGTTCAGGTGATCAATACTCACCTTCTGACCACGCTCTCCACCAGCCTCTGGTTAAAAAGTAATTTGTTAATTCTGACAATTTAATGGCCAGGGCCATGTATGCCCGCCCGGAGTTGTGGAAAGCAGGCAGTTGGACATCTTGGTATGTAGGGTAATGGAGGTGTAGTGTGGAATCATAAGCATTCCTACTGGTTAACACGTATTTCTGACCAAAACGAAAGGGTTTTAAATGAAATGTTTTGTATCTGAGGATTTATCCCTTTTGGAGTACTGATGTGATATGGCTCAAAGTTTATTGCAGGAGTTATTCTTTGTTTGCATATCATTTTTCAACGCCTAGCTTATCTATTAAGACCGATAGCTTTTATCTCTCTACTTTTGATTATCCATTAAGTAATCGGGGGCAAACTTGCCCCCGATTACTTAAAACAGACAGTTTATTCAAATAGTCACTGTGACTTTTCTTTTATTTTTATATTTTTCTTTCATCTTTTAAAATGTGCTAATATACTGACAATATAAACATAACAAATGTGAATTTAACGTAATAATATTTGACTGCCTTACTGTCAAAATTAATAACATACCACAGTATTAGTTTCAGTCTTTTGAATCTACACTAAATACAAAAGTGTGATATGAGCTACATTTGGTTTGAACCACCGGGGTTAACTTTTAGTTTATGTTTTGTGTGTGGTTTTAAGGAGCTTGTAGCATGCTAGCTTCGTCCACTTCATGAGCAGTGTGTCTACGCTACCTGCTAGCGTACTTTCCCAGATACGACATGCCGATCAAGCGGGGCGTAGTAACATTAGCTAAACCTAATTATTATCAAGTTAGCCGTGGCCAGTTTCTTTGTTGAGAATAGATTGTACAGAAGTTCAAATGCGTGTTTGTTTTCCAACCTCACTCGACTGACAAGCCCCCTGCCCCCTGTTCTCAGGCCAGGGGTGTGAATCCCCCGTCATGTGGTACGTATTAGCGGACCTGGGAGTAATTTCAGCGCTGCTAACTAAAGAATGCCCCTGGGAGCCTTAATTACAGGAAGTCCATTCTAAATATCAGTGAGCTGCATATTTTCAATGACAAGAGATTTTTCAGGCCGGGGCTCTGCTAACAGTTACACACTATCAAGTCACATGATGCGGCTGTGTGTTGTTTTTTTTACACACACACACACACACACACACACACACACACACACACACACACACACACACACACACACACACACACACACACACACACACACACACACACACACACACACACACACACACACACACACACACACACAAAGAATGCAGCTGATATCCCCTCAGGTGATTAAGAAGGAAAAGGGAAAATCATGATTTTATGCATGAAAACGGATATGTGTTTACGAGAATTGGTGTAATGATACACGCGTTCCTGAACACACACACAAATACACACACATGCACACACGAATACAGACTATCACATGTGAATACACACACATATACACACTGACAAACACACACACACACACACACACACACACACACACACACACACACACAAATACACAAGGAGACATAAGTAGCTAGATGGAATGCATGTGGCATATGTTTACAAAGGGGAAAGACTTGGCAGTCTTCACCTTGCACTGTATTGCACTTGTGTCTGTAGATCTAGAGCCCTGCAACACTACCACCACCACCACTTCTACTACTTCTATAACTACTACTACTGGGGTATACTACAGGGCTCTATAAATGTTTTCGTGAGCCCTGAGAGAATAAATAGATTTACTACTTACTACTGTGACTAAATACTAATATTTGAAACCTCAAGTCAAGTTCAGTTGAAATCACACACAATAGCAACTTTCTCATGCCTGTTTGTGTTTTGTTGAGTTTAATAGATGTTTTGATTATGTGAGTTGTTCGTGTTGGAGGGTAGACTATCAGCAAACTGTTATAAAATGCGGTAATTTTGAAGAATTGAGGGGGACTTCTGAACAAGTAGCGTTAGTAGGAGAAAGTAGTCTGTTCAATTATGTAAAAACTCCAAACATTTTACTTGGACACCTGAATAGTGCATCATCTAATGGTTTTAAGACAAGAAAATTGTTTCAGACTGGATATACTAATTATTAAACTCTTCACGTTCGGCCCCGTCACTCCCATTTTTTCCATTTTTTTTAACAGACTTTTATTCTTTACGTTTCCGAAGTTCTTTGTTATTGAGTGTTTGTTTTTGTCTAGATTTCATCTTGATTAAACTCCCAAAATCACATCCTTTAAAATATGTTAATTTTGCATTGTTTCTCGATTACTTGTTTTATAATTAAAATACAAATATAATGACATTTTTCAAAATGTTTAATTTCCAGCTTCCGATGAAGATATCCTCAAAGGCAAACAGTCAATCAGAGGTCAGGGCCTGGCCAATCAGAACTCTGAGAGTGACGTTTTCTCAGACGGAGACGATGAGACTCTATCATCATTGGAAGAGAAGGACTTGGAGAATCTAACAGGTAATGTCATTATTTTAATGTTTCAACGGCCTGTGCATGTCTTACTATAACATCGTCGCCGCTATTTCGTATTTACGAAAATAATCTGTTAATTGTATTATAGTCAATTATTCCCGTCTATTAGCCTATTGCCGTTTACTAGCCTGATTATCGCAAGAACACCTCTGGGTTTATGTTTATGGGATAAGGCCTCTAAACTCAGTGAAGTTGTTTGTTTCATGTAGGCCTATGTGCCTTTGAAACCCCTAATTCTTATGAAATAATACCGTCTCTATTGGTTGAAAAAGTTAGATGAAAGTGGCTCTTAGCCTGTTCCAAGAGACATGTTCAGCCGTTATGGGGCTGATTTTAATGCACCCATTGATAATGAATTATATGAGCCTATCCTACTAATCCGATTACCACCACCTGAAAGATGCGATTTATTTTCTTTACATGACTATGATGCATCATTTGGCATAAGAATGTCATTAGGCATAAATTATAACACAACCGGGCGAGTTTATGGGATTTAAGTTAAATCTATTGCCAGAAAAATGGTTGTAGGCCAACACTCTTAATATGGCGCAAAACTATCCGAATCGGATGCAATTGAATGTCTTCCACACACGTCAGATAAAACGTGAGTGCTCGTCGTAGGCTAGGCCTATATGCTGAATATCTGTTATCCCATCGGCTGTGTGGGAACGGTGGGGGGTTGCCACAATCAGCCTCGTTCATGAATTGGTCATCGGCAACACACACAATGCATCGCGCAGCATTGCATGTACGCAAGAGAACTGCAGGGAGCTGTGTGCAGGCAGCCTGCAGTTGTCGCTCCCCCGAGCCGCTCCTCATTGTCATACTGGCATGAATTAAGATGGATGAGAGATTAAACAGACCTTCTAGCAATAGCCCACCATCGCACCCTGATTGACAGTTTGTTCTGTTTGACGGACACACCCCAAAGGATTGCTATAGGTTAGCATTTTGGGCTAAGCTACATGAATGGTTTAAAACGTTAGAGGCTGGACGGAAAATAAGACATCCGATTTTGTTGCGGATTATTTGAAATATGTTTTGAAAGTTAACGTGTTTTGGTCCGGTGAAGCAGAAAAAATGGCCTATGAATTATAGCCTTCATGTTTGGATTGTGTTGCAATATGCGTTGGATCAATCAATGCAGGCCGTTTTTCCAAATAAATCGCCTGACCCTATTTCAGTTAGGCTATTTGTTATTAATTTAGCGTTAATTCCGTTTAAAGAATAAAGCTTTCAATGCCAGTTCCTTATTTGAGAGTCGATGTGTCCATTTTCGTTTACACTTGTTTTTATTTTACGAAGTCTGAAGGCGGTCTGTGGCCCATATATTTACAAATCGACCGGGTCTTTTGTAAAAGTCCGCATGAAAGTGGACGATCATAGCCCATTTCATCCGCCGCTACTGCAGGGTCCGTGAACCTGACGACCAGCGCAGAGCTCGTGGCTCCGGCCGCGGTGGTGAAGGGCACGCTGTCCATCACATCCTCGGAGGTTTACTTCGAGGTGGATGAGGACGAGCCCAGCTTCAAGGCCATCGATCCCAAGGTAAGAGCCCGCAATGACTTAACCGGCATCGATCGGTAAAAAGGATTTGCCCAAATTGTCACATCTAAATGAATCTGTAACTTGAGCGAGCGTTTATATCCCCCGATGGGCCTACTCAACCTAATGGATGAACGTTCACTGGAGCCAACCGATGGACAACATACATCGTTTTTTTTTATTATTATTATTATCCATACCTGTTTTTTATGTTATTCGCTTATTGGTTAGAATTCCCTTGTTTTTTTCAACAATGACTACATTTGCCCTTTTGATTAACACACACACACACACACACACACACACACACACACACACACACACACACACACACACACACACACACACACACACACACACACACACACACACACACACACACACACTCTCTTAGGATATGTTATTTTCTCATGGGTTAATATTTTCCTATTTTATGGTTTGGGAAAATATAACCTTTTTGGCCATTTGTGCTATATATGCGAATTTTACAGTTTAATACTGAAAATATAAATAATTAAACGTAAAGTTACGTTTAGATAATACATCTAATATGTAGGCCTAAAACACCAGAAAATGCGCTGAAAATATATTTGGCCTATTGAGACCTGAATCTTCTTGAGTTTTGTATTTGGTTTGCACTGAAAACGTTTTGAACACAGACCTTAATAAGTTCAAATAATATCCTGCTGGTTGTAATGTTCTCATAAGTATAATAAAAAAGTTACCCTTTACCTTTATAATCACGAAAATGTTATAAATAAATTGGAAAACGTGCCGGTTGGCTGGTTGACCTACAGGTGGTCTACTTTGTGTTGACATTCGTTGGGCCAGTTGAACCTGCAGGGCAGGCCCAAGCTGGGGAGGTTGAAAACGGGTTTATTCACGCTTTAGAGGCATGGATTTTAGAAAGTGACTATTACTAGAATTTATAAAAAAAAAAAATATCCTAATAAAAATGACGTATCAATGACTTACAAGTAAAAGAGTTGGCTCTGCAAATCCTGACAAATTTTCCGCATATTAATAGGCCAATGAATTAGTGTTTAAGTTGAATGAAATGGACGTGACCTTATCAATAACAAAGTGATGTACAGAATTGTATCGACGTGGTCATAATATTTGAAGACACGTGGCCAAGTTGTAATGTTATTTACAACGTTTTATTAACATCAGTCATTTTAAATCACATAATGTAAAATGTCAGCTTGGCACACTACATTTGATCCTTTCATTTAAAGATTTTGTGCATATACTTAAATAAAAAGTTTCTTCACTTCGTGAAAACAAGCTACACAAGAAGACTAAAAGTGAACACACTTAGCCTGAAAATGTACCTTGCCTCGCTGCTGCCATGAGTCTCTCCATGTTGGGAAAAGGTTTCCTCACATTGACTTCGATCTTAACGTCTAGTGTCAGACTTTTTTTGTTTGTTCAATTTATGTATGTGGCCTACATGGATGTGACCATCAGTTCACCTTTTTGTCCTCTCTCTTCTCGCGGTATCCCACAAATGTCTCTGCGGGACATAAAAAAAAAAAAGTCGATCGATCTATACATTTATAATTTGTCCAAACTTTTCGCGTTGGTGAGAATCTCCCTCGCCAGTCTCCACGTCTGCTTGGCCGCCGCCTCCAGGGCGGAGTGGGGCTTCCCCTGAAACAAGTCCAAATTCGGCAGGAAATAATGGGGGCATCTACGGCACTGTAAACAGGAGATCAGCTGCAGCAGGATCCCGTTAAGTCGGTCCCCGAGACAGGACTCGTCCCAGTCGGTCTCCCTCGGGTGCTTCTCGCACTCGTACAGCAGCAGGGTCTTCATGTGGTAGTTGTTGAGCGGCTGACCCGGCAGCTCCAGGTGACGGTCGCGCAGGGTCTTGAGGACCGAGAGACACTTCTTCCTGCAGCCCGCCATCAGCAGCCTGTTCTCCGCCTCGCTGAACTGCAGCACCCAGGCGTCGCTCTCGGCCGAGCTCTGTTTTCCCGTCAGCGAGTAGCACTCTTTGGAAAGTAGATTGAACCCCTCGGCTTTCACCTCGGCCACTCTGTTGGGCCCCGGCCAGGGGATGTGCGGCATGGGCCACTGCGCCGCGCTCCGGGGCCAGATCCCGGTGCACTTGAACGCGGGGGTGATCTGAACCACGTACCTTTCTCTGATGCGCAGTTTCACCTCACTGGTGTCCGCCACCATCTTCACCACGTCGCGGTAGCTGCATTTGTCCACCGCTTGCGCCACAAGAGTCTGAAAACGCGAGCGGATCTTCCGCGCGGAGAGGTAGCCTGAGGCGGTGATGAACTCTACCCATAGGGACATGCTCCTCTTGCGGCCGTCGCTCAGCTTCAGCACCGCACAGCCGGGCAGGGAGCCGTCGTCAACGAAGTTAAACACCCCCATTTGGTTGAGGTAGAGCACCACCTCGAACTCGTTTGGCGCGATGACCTCCATCCCCTCGTAGCGCGCCTCGATCTCGCTCAGGGAGCTGATGAAGCGCGGCTCCTGCACTTCCACCTCCTTCAGGACATCTGAAACCACTTTGCAGACCTCTCGTATGGTCTTCGCAATGGCCGCTTTGCGCGTTTGACATCTTTCGTTGTAATACTTGTTAAGCTGGTAAACCAGCTTCGCCTGCGTCGCGATCATGTTCGGGCAGATGTCCGGGCTGTACACCGGAGAGTCGCAGTAGGTTGACGGATCCAATGCTTACCGGTAAAGCCAGATGGCAAACGCTTCCAGTGCAGTAAAAAAAAAAAGTGTATGATCAAAGTTTTTTTTTCCGCCTGTTACAGCGGATGGACGTCAGTGCAAGGAGGGAGGAAGCGGATAGGGATGCAACGTAATGGCTACCAATTTTTTGTCCAAAACTATGCGCTTCCAAATATATCAGAGTATAGGCTGAAGCCCCCCCCGTGTTCTGGATCACACACGCCGTCCTTATACCAGCATGTTCCTCTTATCGGGATGCGCACAACTATAGTTATTCTCTCTCCTTTCGGGTCCAGTCTTTTCTTCCACACACTCAGCTGTGTGTGCAGGACTTGTGTAGTTTATGAATGGTCCATGAGCAAGAGTGAAAGGGGCCGGCTTCCTCTCCTGCAATCACAGCCGGAGCTGTCAGTGCGCGCAGCCAATCAGAGCGGCCGCCGGCAGCAGTCCTCGGACGGGAGGCAGAGTTTAGCCCACCAGACTCTGGTGGCGCGGAGCTGGCCGGTGCTCCCAGGTCGATAGGAGATCGCTTTGTTGATGCTTTTTAACCAAATTCTTCTTCTCTTCTCATTGGCAACACCCTGTTTTGACGCTTGCAGTATTTTATGTATCAGACAATTTTCCAGGTTCTTTTTGCTTGCCCGTTTGTCAGGTGCGTAAAGGCGGAGAAGGGATTTAAGACGCGACCGCGCACTATAGGTTACTGGCTGCCGAGGGCCAGGTCATGTTTTATATATTGATATATTTATCTCTTTTTTTAGAAGTAGATTTTCTTTTGACATTTCGTGGTTCACGGTGTTATACCTATTTAGTCGTATTTCAGTTTTTCAGTATTTTTTATATCGTTCTCTATCTTATTTATTTCAATGCTTGTTTTCCTATTCTATTAAACTGATTCCGGTGCTATTTTGCCCTTTTGATATTTGGTTCTCCTTTATGAACGCTTTACGGCCAGTTGTTTAATATCCCTCTCAGATATCAATGGGCGTCCAGGCTTTGGTCTCAATGCGTCTTCAATCCATTACAGGAGCGGGTCGTTTGTGTAACAAGTGGGAACTGAAGCCTTTCTGTTTGCATGAACAAAAGGAACAGTTAAGATAATATTCATGCTGGTTTTTTTTTGTTTGTTTTTTATAATATTTTGTGGAATTATACCCTGGTGGCCTGATAAGAGGTACTGATTGACTCGAACCTGCTCATATTGGATAACTTTCAGTGGGTCGTCAGTGCACCTGCTGTTTACGCTCTGGAAAAATCATAACACGTCCTTGGATTTAAGAGATATTGTAAAGTAATTTGTTAAGATGATGCTTATTTATATGGTTCATATTTGTGCAAATTCAGAATTCATATTTGGGAATGAAATTATTCAAATCGTCCGTTTACGCACGTCAATAGCCAATACCCCGCTTAACAGGAGAGCACCGTGTCGATGCTGAGTAATTGAGGTCCTGGGGGGGATGAGTGGTGGGAGGGGGGAGATGTTCTGACTTTGTAATTGGAGTCCCCTTATCACCCCGGACTTCATGTCTGATGCCTTAAAAAGCCGTCACTTGTTTATGAGTGAGAGGAGGCGTTTCGCGGATTGGGAGCACTGTGGGTTGATCAGCCAATGTTGAAAAATAAACGCGTAGATAAACACTGTCTACCTATTGACTGATCATGCATGCTTTTGCTTGGTGCTTGACTTAATGATGCAATAATCATTCGGAATTTTGTTTCGGTATACGGATGCGTTTTGCGTCTTTGTCGCTGCAGACAGTCGGGTTCAACATGTAGGCCATAGGCCTTTTAGCGGGTTACACAGTCGAGCAGGGACGCTCCGCTTTATTGAATCAATTAGAGAAGAGGACTGATTTAATTAATATTTAGTCCAAGTATCCTGAATTTTTATCTTAATCTCTTCGCAGATTAAATATACTAGAAGGGATTATCATATGCGTCATGCTAAGTACCTTTAATAATTAAGCGCTTTGGTTTTACATTGTATTGTGTTTTAGATTTTTGTTACCGTGGAATTTAAATTGCAGAAATTGTATTAATTAGGGGGCCAAGCCAACGGGTTGGAACCCTATTGTTGTTTTACTTTTGATTTTGAATATTAATTAAATTTACAATTTATGCTATTAGTTTAATATCGTTAAATAGCCTAGATTTGTAACCCTTATACAAGTTATTAAATAATTACTAACTAAACGTTGCTGATATTAAAAAGAAAATCACAATTTTTTTGTTCCTCATAAATAAATAGAAAGTGAAAAGCATATTATTATTATATTGAGCTAATATATAATTGTGATATAAATGAATTATTTATGCATGACCTATCATTATCTTTTAAAAGTTAGTTTCTATTTGAGTTTTGCTCTCCAGTTACTAACATTCGATGGGAATTAACAGCAGAGATATATTGTGGGATTCACTTTATTACGTGACCAGTCACTATTTCTCCCCATCATTGTACAAATTGAGCATGCTGCCCCGAATGGAATCATGCTGCACCCGCTCGATGGAGGTTTTTGAGGGTTTGCATGTCGTTAGCAGAGGGTCAAGTCTTACCTTTGGTGTACCACCACGTCTTCAGCAGACGGACATTGAAGCCCTTGAAGGAAGATTATTAACAGTGGAGAACTTTACCGAAATTCTCTCCCCCAGTCTTCTCATCAGGTGGATGAATAGTTATAATAATTATTATTTAGAAAAATTGTTGAGCATCTCTCTACTTCTTTTTTTACCTGACAATTGATTAGAAGTTGAGTAGAGTATATACTGTGTGTGTTAATGTGTGTGTTATTGCGTGTGGTTGTGTGTGTGTTACATTCACAAGACATGTGATTCCAACTCGTCTTTCTACAGTAATTCCCAGTGCCGTACAGTGCCCTAGCCGTAGAGCTGTGTGTTAGCAATGCATACCATATGAGACGTAGCATCAGTCCACCAAATGGAAAAAAAAAAAAAAACGACTCGCTCTTCCAGTCTCTGTGGCTATCCCAAATCTTATTTTTTCCTTCCCTCCCATTATCTCTTTGAAAAGATCCAGTATTATCTGTGGTGGGTAAATAGCTTTCCTCTGGTTTGTATTGACGGGGAGAGAAGACCAGAGACCCGGTGGAGGGCTCTTTGATGTGATGCCTGTGAGATCACACACACACACACACACACACACACACACACACACACACACACACACACACACACACACACACACACACACACACACACACACACACACACACACACACACACACACACACACACACACACACACACACACACACACACACACACACACACAGACACACACAGACACACACACACAGAGACACACACACACAGACAGTAGAATCCTGGCCAGAGCTAGCCTACTCCTCTGCTCTACTCTCTTGTTTTCAGTGTGTGTGTCCTCATGGTGTAATCTCATCTTTTATGTAACATATAACTTTCAGCAGTGTTCTATTATTATACTTATTATACTAGCCCCGCAACTGACACGCGGTTCTCAACTGCCACTAAATGATTCAGATAATATAATCTGTTTTATATCTGTTTGTGAATACTTTAGCTTGACGACACTGTTCCAAAACTGTGTATGAACTGTCTTTGCATGGATTCAGGGCCTAAATGCTATAAGATGAATATTGTCGGGTGGTTGGGTATACGTGACAGTAAGTGTGGTCCCTCCTGGCCCTGTGTTGTGTCTGAGTAGGAGCCGTAGCTCTAGCGGCGTCAGCGTGGCAAGAGGCGTGGAGGTATTCGGGGTAGGAACCCCCACCCTTCCGACGGAGTAAATGGCATCGCCTTTTATTTTGAGCATATTAGAATAAAATCCGCTTTTCCTTTCTCCACCTTTTGTTGGGCATGAGTGAAAAACGCGGGGGTGCGTTCAGAGGCACTTGACACCGTGAGATGGTTAGAGCAAGAGTAGGGAAGGGAGGGCTTGAGTTCGGGGGCTTTCGTGGCTCAGAGTGAAGGATGGAGGAGGTGGGTGTCAGAGCTATAGGGGCTCTTTGCTGCTGTTGGTTTCTCTTCTCCTCTCGAAACACGATCGCCACGGGGAAAGCAGCTCCGCTGCCGAGCTTCAAGCGCACACACACACACACACACACACACACACACACACACACACACACACACACACACACACACACACACACACACACACACACACACACACACACACACACACACACACACACACACACACACACACACACACACACACACACACAGGCCACAGATACATGACATTTAGAGGGTTCCTGAAGCCCGGACGGACCCAGCTGCTCTCGCCGTCGAAGGCCCAGAGAAAATCAGCCCATGCTACTAATTGCTTGGCAAGGCTCCGCATCTGCTCTGCAGATCGCAGAACTGATGGTGAAGTCATGGAGCAGATGTGTGTGTGTGTCCGCCCGCCTGCCTGCCCGCCTGACTGTTTACGCTCTTAATGTCTGCCCTTGTGTGTGTGTGTGTGTGTGTGTGTCTGCGTGGGCTTGAGTATGTCTTCCTGTGTGTGTATGTGTGTGTCTGTGTGCACGTGTGTGTTTGACAGTCGAGTCCCTATGTTTACACACAACCCATTGATAATCCATGTAGAGTTATTGTTGCGTAATGTGCTCCGAGAGACACATGGTAGCCCATAAATTAGGAAGTGAGCCCCCTCCCCGATTGGTTGGATGGAATGAAAGCACAAATCTATTGGAATATTTTTTCTTGCTTTCTCAAAGAGCCTGCCAGCTGCAGTTATATATAGGGACTTTTTTAATGATGATGATGTGTGATCAATATCATATGCAAAGTGATGTACTGCACTGCAACTCATAGTGGATCACCTTTTAAGGCTACTTGCTGCCCCATTTTTAAGTAAGCTATTTAAGTACGATGTCTTTCAAAGATAGAATGATTGATGCATTGAGATTGGTGATTAATTGTACCTCACAGTATTTATTTGAAGGCCAATTGTTCATTATACCTTCACTACACTTAACCATCTTTTTATGTTGTTTGTTTTAGCATTCTACACCCAGACACAGACATGACGCGCGTACGCACTCAAACACATGCACCAACATGTCTATGTTGATGTTTTCTTAGTTCATCAACAAATCCAAAAGATATATGCTGCTGGCAGATCTGCTTCCAAACATTGCCGTGACAGATCTGGGCTCCCACGCCTCGCACCTTCCACTCTCTGCCCTGATGAAGCTCCTGTTGAGAGGGCTGTCGGTCACTCTAATTGGTGTGCTGGTTGCATGTGACGAGGAGCAGGCTGAATGGATGGGCATTCAGTCAGGAGAATGCTAAAAGAAAAAACCCAAATCATTGTTATGTAGTGACCGGTTCAATATTGTAAGGCTGTCCCCAAAGTGTCCGACTACTGTGCCCACGCCCCCCTCCGCATCTCCACTCCTCGGCTGCACCAGCGTTACTTGGTCGCCAGGGACGACCTTCGGCTGCAGCTGCCAATCAGAAAGAGGCATGGCAGAAAGGGGCCTCTGACAGAGGGGGGAGGGGGGTGGGGGGGGGGTGGAGTTATATTGATTTTCCAGTTAGGACCTAAGTAGTGTGTGCTATAGGACTAACAGACAGCCGGAGCAGGTATGTCATTATCAATGAGCCCAGGAAAACGGATCCCTTCTCTCGCACTCATTCATATCTCTCTCCCCCCCCCCAATCCACCACCTCTACTTCCACCACCTTGCCTCCCGCACCACCTCCATCTCTCCTCCTCGCCATTCCTCCATCCTCTCCCTCCACTTGCTTCGAATGAATTTTGGATGGAGGGTCGATAAATCGCAGGAGCATAGGATGCGGGTATGGGCTGAGGGATGGGCTTGGGTGACCTTCTTTCTCTCTCTCTCTCTCTCTCTCTTTTTCTCTCTCTCTCGTTCTCATTCTCACTCGCACTCTCTCACTGCGTTTGTCTCGCTCTCTTTCTCTCTCTGTGTCTGTCTCCCTCTTTCTGTGTGTGTGTGTGTGTGTGTGTGTGTGTGTGTGTGTGTGTGTGTGTGTGTGTGTGTGTGTGTGTGTGTGTGTGTGTGTGTGTGTGTGTGTGTGTGTGTGTGTGTGTGTGCGCGCGCGCGCGCGCTCCCCCCCTCCAGTAATTGTAGCACCTGGAAGACATTAAACATTTCCCTACCCGAGTCGGACTCATTATCTCCCAAACCACCATGTGCTGCTTTTGGCTTCTTCCATCCACTCCTCCCCCAACCCCCCTCAAACTTTCTCCCCTGTCCCCGAAGCTCACGCTCTGCTCTCTGGGTTAATCTCAGTCCTCCGCCGGTCCCCTGGGGCATTGTTTGACTTATCCTCTCATCAGGAACCCCCCCCAATTATTACCATGCTGCTCTCAGTATGCCTCAGTGCTAACGTCAAGTCACTGTCTGGGGCTGCAGGAGAGCTAGCGAACAATGCTAACTCGCATCCAAACAATCCGGGGGGTGGCTGAGATCCAATTAGGAATATAACAGCAAGTAAATATTGTCGGCACCCTGAAGTGTTGTTCTACTGCTGTTTGAAAGCCGTGTTAGGAGTTGTCACGTTGACTTTGATTTGTTGTGGGGCTATCCTTTTGTTGCACACATGGATGTTGTTCTGTGTTTTTTACCACCCTTTGAAAACAGTTTTAAGGCAACAATAATCTGTTATGAATCTGTACTTTAATCGAATCAAATTAAGTTCAACATAAAAGGCACATTTAGTAATGTCAAGCGGAAAATGATATGAGTGGAGTTAAATGCGTGGAGTGGAGTTTTTTTAGGACATTTTTATTCCAGACTAACCTCTCCACTTTTTTCAACTTTTTATTTTAATTTACAGTTTATATAACTTAATACATAATATTTATATTCATAATAATAAATGTAGAGTAAATGTATGTAATAATGTATCCATTTGTTTCACCAAAAAATCGAATATGCCCAGTATCGTCTATTATTAGTGAAGCGATAAATGGGTGTTATCTGAGCAATGAGCCACAAACCAGTATCAAATCAGGGCCAAGCACAGGGGAGGATGACTGCCAGCAGGTCAACACAGAGAAACCACCACCCATACTGTCAACCCACTAATGATGACTAATGTCTCTCCAGCCACACACACATCAACACACACAAACAAAAACGCATCCCTAACCCTAACACAAGCTTGTCCCCCCCCTCCCCCCTCACCGATGACCTGACTTTGGACCTCAATACAACCAGCAGCAACAATCCACCGCAAACCCACCAGACCTTCCTCACACTTAACCAAACACCTTCAGACAAAAGACGGTGTCCAGCCTCCCCCCCCCCCCTGCCATCTCCCTGCCTGCACCTGAGCCTGGCCTGCCCCCCCCCCCCCTCCCCTCCCTTTCCATCATGCTCCATCTTTGGGCTTGACTGAGGCCACGGTGCCTCCCCTCCCACCATCTGATTGATCCCCTCTCTCCATCATGTATTCCATTCGTCGGCCCCTGACACGCGTGTCAAAGACAACACGCCAGCCTGATGGATAGGGCTGTTTATGGATGCCAGTCTGCCTGGCTGGCTACTGATATTACACCCTGCACCTGTGTACCTGCTGTTCCAAGCCGCCTCCCTTTGTTATTCAAGGCGAGGTCGGGAGACGCAGGCTGCAGATTGAAAAATCGATGTGCGCAGGGGGCAAGCCTGGCAGATTGGGGATCGGAATTGTAAATGTGGTACTTCATTTTGCAGGCGTTTTGTTTTGTTTTTTGGTTGGCTGCGTTCGTGGTTGAGGGGAAAAAAAATAAGTTTCTTATTTATTATTAATGATTAAGCAATTTGAGTCTTATTACAGAAAAACAAAGAGGTTCATTTTAATGTGAGAATGCACCGTACCCCAAAAGTGTTTTCCAGATGAGAATGTCCCCAGGTTTATTAAAAGACAACCAACCAAAGCGTTTGACATTTTCAGTTTACTTGTTTTAAGCAGCCCTGATCTGACCAAGGTTGTTCTTTCAGCCGATGCAGAGCTATCTTCTCTGTGGAGGAGGCTGAGGGCTGAATGTCACACTCTAGGGTTCTCTGCTGCTATTACAGTTAATGACCCTTCCTGTCTGCTGCAAACGCAACATCCCCCAGAGGCACACTACAGTAAACTCACCCAGCCGAGACCCCTTTATTCTTTTATTTTCACACTCCACTTGAGATGGACGCAAACAAAGCCACAACCCGATCTATAAACAGGGCCAGTGGAGGGATGTGTTCTGTAGACTGGAATCAAAAGGTAATTTGTTGTTTAATATTCCACTTGCAGTTCTTCATTTGGTATATTATGCCCAGTTCAACAGTGCCCCAAAAGGTATACCCTTTCAGATAATTACTACGTTTATTGCACCATGTATTATGTGGCATCATCCAATTCAAATTAGTGCCACACCACTTCTCTGCAATGAATTTCTGCCGGTCGTTCAGCGACAGCCTGATCACCTTCACACTCAACACAAAGTGCCCATAGTTTCATTTAGTGAAAAGGCTTTCAACGCTCTCCTCTTTCCCTCTTCTCCCTCCTCCAGGCAACCTACCCCTAGATTCACCCAAGAGGGGTATCCCCCCCCCCCTTCCACACACACATACACCCCTATTTAAGACGGCAACAATAGCTGGATTAGAAAATAATTTACCCCAATGACGCTCTGCGGCCGATCCGAAAAAATGGCCATCCAGCCGGGCTATAAAGGGAGAGCGAGGAGAATGCGATAAGCGGTGGTCAGGGATCTAAACCTGTCTGATGTGTGTTAGCCATGGCAGCTTATAGGGAGATGGGCGAAGACAATGCACACTAAGTCCTCCAACCAGTCCTTCATGGCTTCAGGGTAGAGTCGAAGCCCAGGGCTGTCTAGCTGATTTTACCCAACTCTGCTGAAAAGTATACAACCTTTTGCTCCCCTGCCTTGCTTCTCTTTCTCTATGTGCAAGTGTTGGTTGAGGTGGAGCTTGACACGTCCTTGGATGTGGTGTTGCTATTCCTTGATACTTCAACAGGTGCTCAGTTTTTTTGCGGTTTACCAATAACCTAATGTCTGAAATCCTAGTATACAATTACAATGATAGTGATTTAGGTAAACTCTTTCTATCTTGCTCTGTTTTACAGTTTTGATAAAACCTGTATAAATACAGTACTTTGACAGGCCATATTTGAAAGTATAATTTATTATCAAACCATTATTTACGTTTTAAAACCAGCAATTAACAGTTTTGGGATCCTATGAAACAGAAAGAGCTTCACCTCGACTCGCAGATGCCTTTTGCCTTTCTATCTGGTCATACCCATCACCTGAGCCACCAACTCTGCCCTCTGTGGCCCCTAAGATTAAAACTTCCAGGGGGGGGATTTGTGGTTGCTCTTTGGTGGAGATTAAAAGCAAATGTGGCAAGAGAATATCCTCTGGAAACCGGAATTTAATCTCAAACAAATTTAATAAAAACCAAACCCATGGTTAAGGAGATGCTGAGCGTATTTATACCTTGAACTGTTAACATAAGTGGATACCCTTACACTATTTTGTTTAGCTTTTCTTGTATATAATCCTGTAATCCTCCCATTAGCATTTCCCACTGCACATTCGGTATGCTACATGCTCTGTTACTCCTGAGCTGCTTCAGTTAAAGGTGCTAAAAAAAAAGGCTGTCACTTCTCCTCCAATTAACCCTAAGACCACAGCCCCGGTATCTTCCAAAATCCACACAAGGCCTTTTTATGCTTCAAGAAGGCTAAGCACTCAAGCAAAAGAAGAGGAGAAGGCTAAACTGTTAACAAACAGTGGAGAGGGGGACCCAGAGTTTAATCCTCATTAGGCTGCATTCAAACTAAATGCTCCAAAAGGCCCTTTCAGAAGACACTGTCTTCAAAGAGGGGCAAAGTCCAACTTGGCAACCCCTTTCTCTGGAGCGAAAGCTTTTCAAGTCTTGAGTCTTGAAAAGCCGAGTGTCTGCTGCACAAGCTTGCCATGTTTATTTTCCTTTAAGTCTCTCACACCCCAGTGGGTTCTCGGCTCCGTTTATTTATTTTAGTGCTTGTAAGTTAGTTTTACATCCCTTGTGGAAGATGAACTAGGTATTATGTGATTCCAGTGATTAACACTGTGAATTTGTTACAGTGGTATTTAATTTTTTTTCGCATTTTCAGTTTGACACAAATCCTTCTTTGGTTTGACATGTTGAAGTCATTCTGATGACTTTGGAATTATCAGTCGTTTCTTCTATGGAATCGATACGTAAGTAACAGGACTTCAATTAATACATATTTATTGTTTACACATCAAACCACTTCACTTCATCATCTAAGCCTTAATCCTGTAAAAGCACACACTACACTTGCTTACCCTCTTTAATGGTGCATTATTATCTCATGGTCTAGCAAGCACATACAATAAGGATTAGCAAGTAAAGTAAATAGAGCTTTATTTACATAGCACTTTAAAAAAAAATACACAGTTACAAAGAGCTTCACGTACAAGCACACAAACATAAATAAAGTTATAATATATTGTAAATCACAGCAGTGATTTGGAGTGATGGTGACGTGGGTAGTTGAGACCAACACACTGGACTAGACTCCGCTGCTAGAGAAGGAACAAAGGGTCATGTGGTCATACCAGCTTTTATGATTTCAACTTCTAATGACGGGGGAGCATTCTTCTACCAAATCCGGAACGCCAATTATCTTTTTTGGGATTCTCACAAAAAATATCTCACCGACTAGCATATGTCAGCACATATATTTTCTCCTTTCCTTTACGTATTGTTTATCTATATTTAAAATCCAGCGCGTATCATTCAAAACTCTGAAACCAAATCTGCCCTAATTGGCTCCAGAGGGCTGGAGGGATGGCGAAGAGAGGGCCAGGGTGGGGGCTTAGTGTGTCACTGTTGACATGAGTTCTGATTGGTCCAGTGGCACAAGCAGGCCCACAAACCTCTCGTTACTGCTAACTGGCCTGGTTCCTGCTCGTTAGTCCGATGAACTCATTTACTGATGGGGGGTGACAAGGGCAGGCTTGCCGGAGTGGAACCCAGGATGGAGGTTTCCAGGAGGGGGGGAACAGTGAGGGTAGTAGGGGTGCGGGGGGGGGGGGGGGTTCTGGAAGAGGGGAATAGGGGTTATAAGCTGTGACATATGCATGTGTATATGGCGGACCCCGGATGAGGTGATCAAACAAGACATTGCATGCCAGTTATTATTATAATTAAAAGTGAGATATGGTTTGCTTTCCTCTGTTGCTGCGGGGGAACATTGGAAGATGAGAGCCTTGTAGAAACCACTTTATTCCTTCTCCAATGAAGGAGAGCCGTTAAAACCATGGCCATTGGCTCCTCCATGGTGCCATATGTGGTACTTTATGAGTTTGTGGTTTACGCATACTGCTAGATTTTCCTTCTATAAAGGTATGGTGAAAGCTAATAATCATCTATATTTTTAGTTTACTTCCTATAACTACTACCTTAGGGTATTACAGGGTCTTGCGAGAAGAGATCATGGATGTAATATATAAGTTGATGTGCAAAAGGCTTGGCGGTGGGGGGGTTGGGATGTATGGCGGGTCGGAGGGTGGGCCTGTATTATGTTTGACTATTGGGACTCACAAAGCAGAAAAGCAATTCCGCACGCTGATAAGTCTACAGGTTTTTTTTTTCCCCTCTCGCCCAGCTATGAATTCTATCAAGTTCTCCCAATGCAGCGTCTCCCTCATCTCTGTGTTGATGTTGATGGATCACCACTCTTCCGCCCGCTCATTAATTTCATCACCTTATCTCCCACACCACTTCATTTGACCAAAAAAGGTAATAATAAATCCCTCATCCATTATCCCTTAACTGGGGCGGCCATGCGGAAATGCTTAATAACAGGCAACAAATTGAACTTCAATCACCGCGTTTTCCCTTCACAAGATGTAGAAGGGGAATTAAAGCGCATTGGCGGCATTGTGTGTTAGGACTTGAGGCTATGCGTACTGCGTTGATGAGGTTTTTGAATAGGAATGAAATGGCAACATGGAAATCTGACGTCTCTGCATTGCGTACTTTTCTTTTGCACACATATACAGTAAATTCCATATTTTATATTTTAAATATGAACATAAAGTATTTCATGTTGTTGGTATACAACCCAACATTTTCTCTTCCTTTCAGACCGAGAGCGGTCTTATCAGCCCAGAGACACACACGCCTGGTGCTCCCAACAGGGGTGTGTGTTGAGAGACCCATTTATCTTGAACCGTGCTCCTGATAGGTGTTCTGTCCCCCCTGCAACTCTCCCTTCATTTAGGGCACTTTCAATTAAATTTCACTTAATTGTGTCAACACGTCCTTGCCAGCACTCGACACCACCAGTGTTTCTAAAGAGGCCAATGTCCTCAGTTGGTAGGGGGGTGTGTGGTGTATTGGCAAAGAGTGTGTGTGTGTGTGTGCGTGTGCGTCTACTCAGCGTAGCCAAAGCCAGTGGGCCCCCTCTTTATGTGTCCCTCTTCATTCTGCCATGGTTTGGAGGTCTGACAGAGACAAACGACGGTGCTTCAGAAATGAACAGCAGCTCGGCACACAAACAGGTTAAGAGATAGGAGGGTGGTGGAAGTGGTGGGGGGGGGGGGGCAGTCTGGGAGAGGCACACACACACACAGAGACGGAGTGTTGTAATCAAGGCTCATTTCTGTGTTTTTTTGCCACATTTCCTCCACTCGGAAAAACAATTACAGCCATATTTAGATAATAACAAGGGGGGCCGATATCCTCCTGCTACATCCACAACTTTGTGCCGTTTTCCAGTCCCCACCGTACGGGGCTACTTTTACATGATGTTACTGCTTATTATACGGTTTGTTCAGATGTGGAACGAATGGCTGCAGCGCTAACTTGTGTGAAGCATGTGACATGTTTTCCTTGTACTTTACCTGCATTGGATTATTGGGTCATTTAGCCTTTTTCCGTCCTCCATCACAAGAATGGTAGTCACCCTGTGAGAATGAAGTGAATTGACAAGGAGTTTTGTGAACCGGTGCTGGGTGATATATGTACGGGCCAAACCTGGAGTGAGTGAAATCTACATTAGCCGTGTGTCATAAACATCCAACTAGATCTAGGTCTCCTTCTCGCGATTGCAGATTATCTCTTATTGCTAAGATCATAGCCCAGGGGGGAAGGCGACTGTTGGGCAGGGCGGTTGTCACGGCAGATGGCCACCCTGTGTTTAGTGGGAGCAGAGGAAGATCGGCTATGTCTCCTACGTCAACACCGGCCCATCACACCCCACTGGAGAGCTCTCTGCTGTGGACAGGCAGGACACACGGATCTCCAGCCCGCTTGTTAATGATAAAGATGGTACAGGGTGAAGTCTCATAGGAATAAAGGTAGACGAAGTAGTAGTGGTGCATTGTTGAAAGGATATATGCAGTGTATATATATATATATATATATATATGAGCCAAAAAGGCCAACCTGAAAATGCATTTTCTCTATATTCATTCTTGTGCCTTTTGCAATAAAACCATTCAATTTAAAAACAGATTTTTAAAGGTCAGGCTGTTTCTGTTCAGGCAGTCAATTTAAATAATAATGCATTGCTGATGTTGAATGCCAATATCCTACTTTCCACCCATTCAATATATTTATATTTACTTGCTCCTGTAGTGGTGTTTCCTCGGTTTCCTACCCAGAAATCGATCTCGTCAATTCCCATTCAACTGTTTTTTTTTTCTCAGCCTAATTAAATTAGACATATTGGAGCTCACCATGTGGTCCAGCATTCGCTGCAAACACGATCGATTGTTTTGCCCAAATGTAATCACTTCTTTCAGAGATACTCCTATTTTTCTCCTTCAAGGTTTATTATTTTTCTAGATGGGAGCAAAACCTGCATCACCTGCTGTTGTGGGAATCTTATGACAGCGTTACTATGGCTACGGGCCGACGGTGTAGGTTGCTACGGTCGTCCTGGGCCTCTGTAAAGAGAGCAAAAGCACTGGGCATGTGGACAGCCACCCCAGCCACTATCTCCAAGACACTAATCCACCTTTAATTGAACTCGGGAGACTTTGAAGTGAATCTGCGATGCAGGCATGTCTTATTCCTCTGAGAGGGAGGGAGAGGGGGGGAGAGAGAGAGCGAGAAAGAGAGAGAGAGAGAGAGAGAGCCGTGGTTAAAGGCCTCAGCTGGTCTTGTCTACCCTCAGCTTCTCTTAATGAGCTGCTTACAGCTCACATAAGGCCTATCTAGGTGGGTCACATTTTAATATTAATATTTAAAGTGATCACACACACACACACACACACACACACACACACACACACACACACACACACACACACACACACACACACACACACACACACACACACACACACACACACACACACACACACACACACACACACACACACACACACACTTTTTCCCACAATGCTCTTCTGTCATTGGCTCTAATGGAACAAAAAGGACGGGGTGAAACAAAAGCCCAGTCAACAAAGCAATACTAAGTGGGTTAGTGCTAAGGCTAACTACTGGATTAGGTGCAGTATAAATCACAAGGGCAGCCAAGCTGCCTCCGTCAGGCAGCTATGGCAGCCATCACAATAAGTTCCTCTGACAGTTGCTTTGACAATTTCCACAGGGACATATCATCAAAGCTTTACTTTTGCTTCTAAAAACGTGTGGTAGCTAGCTTAACACTGTTTATCACGGTTAACATCTATTGTACTTGCCTCCAGTGAATTACAATGGCTGGAAATCGAATGCATGATTTAGATATACTATAAAAAACCTAGCTCATTAAAAACGTAGAAATCACCTAATAAGGCTTCCAGGGATTGATACTTTGATACCTTTTTCATAATTAAACAGTCTTTTTTTTTTTTTTTCATTTCAGTTGTGGATTTCCGTTTAAAGGGTCCTGAAATTCCCTGTCCTTCTGGGATATCCTCTGCGCTGCGCGATAGCGATTAGCTTTTAGTGAACCAAACGTTTTCCATCACTCCCCTGCCCTGGCCGTAAAGGGGCCTCATTCTCTTGTTAAAGGGATGTTTTTTTCATGGAGCCGGATCAATACAAGACATTAATCGTGCTGCTTGCGATGACACATCAGCCGAGTGTGATAAATGGAGTAACGCGGCCCTCTGCTATTCCTCTCCATCTCTTCCTACTTTCCCCCTCCGTCATGCGTTGGGCTTCTCCCTTGTTGCGGTTCGCCATTGCTTATTCAACCCTTTGCCTCTTAGATCTTGGCGTACACAGAGGGCCTCCACGGGAAATGGCTGTTCACGGAGATCCGCGCTGTCTTCTCCAGGCGCTACCTGCTGCAGAACACCGCCCTGGAAGTCTTCATGGCCAACAGAAGTAACTCACCCTTCTCTGATTTATATTCAGTATCTGTTCACTCATGTCCAATGATTATTGAGCTATGTGAGGAGGCTAATGCTAATCATGGCTAATGTTAATTAAACAGCTGGAGGGAATATCGTTTGTAGCTTTGTCTTTTAGTCGAATGCAAGACTACTCAGTTAAATACAATGATTCAATTATATTTACTGTTTCATTCGTGAATAATGGATTAAGATGGCTGATTTTAATAATAGCTAATGCTTATGATACCACTGTTGGAAACATAGCTCTTGACAAGATGTCCTGTCTCTTTCTCTTTCTCCCTCTCGTTCCTTCTCTCTCTCGTTCTCTCCCTCCAGCGGCGGTCATGTTCAACCTACCCGACGCCTCCATTGTGAAGAAGGTGGTCCACTGTCTGCCTCGTGTCGGGGTGGGCACGAACTTTGGCCTTCCTCAGACCAGGTACCATCATCATCATCACACCTACACGGAAACATCAAATACTAACTCTATGCTAACATTAAGCATTACTGTATAACCCTAGCTTCATGAAAACTCTCTTCCTGTCTGAATTTTTTAACAGTGAAATATATAGGGGGTATATATATATATATATATATACACACACACACACCAAATGCCTTGTTGTCTCACACGTGGCCCCTAAAATACATCCAGCTGAGGGAAAAAACACGTTGTCAGTGGACTCCAACTAAGATGAAACACAGGAAGTGCCTCATGAAGAGAACAGGGCCTTGACACATTTACACCTCAGTTTCCCACACAATTTATCATGTTTCTCTCTCTCTTTCTCTTTCTCCTTCTTTCTCATCGCTCATTCTACCTCTGGGCCTCTCCGTCCCTCCATCTCTCTCTCTCCATCCGCACCTCCATCTGCACAAACAAACAGGGTGAGGAGAGCAGGAACCTTCACTCTCACCCTGTTCGCCCTAATTGGCTCCACACACAAACACGCGGCCCACTACTTCATTTATTTACCCCCCCTCCCGCTGCCGCTGCTCGGGGAAACACTGGCGGATATTGTCGGATGCCTGCGAGGCAGACACGTGCACGCACATACATATATGTATACACAGACGTGGACACATGCACACACGTACACATGCACACACATTCACACCCACACACATATTCTTAACAACACACACATACATGCTCACACACACGCACACGCATGTAAGCGCACACACACACTGCCTACCTGGCTTGCCTTCCCTCTCCTAAATGAAGACATGCCGAAGCCAGGCCTGACCAAGAGACCAGTGAAATACTGTTATCACGATCAGGGTTAGTCTTAAATGATACGAACACGCAGTATCTGAATCATCTAGAATGCTAAGAGAGCCGGTTCTGGGTTACTGGGTTGCACCCTGCCTAGCGTAGAGTTTAAGGCCATGCGATCGTGGTTTCAGGTCAGACAGGACACTGGCTAATGAGCAAGTGCACATTAGTGCATGTGGGTCTGTATGGAAGTGTGTGCGTGTGTGTCTGTCAGGGTCATTAATCAAGGTAGTTTGCAGGCTAGAGGCACCTTGGCTCTTCGACCTCTGAGCAGCTGTATGGCGTAGTTCAGCCCTTACACGGACCCAGACGGCAGCGAGACAGCACATAACATTACAGGACCATGTCACTGGTATTTTAACGTTATTTGTTACGTTCTTGTTTAAACCTCAGAATGTTATTAAAAGACTAGTCTATATAGAATGAAGGGACTCCCACCATCACTTTCATCGTCATCGGTTACCTTAACGCTCCTCCACAACTGTAGTTATGCGATTGACTTCGTTGTTTTGTTAGGGTTAGTTTTGTTTTAGCAGCAATTCGTAGATGAAGAGATGTATAAAGAGTCTATTATTGGATTTCCAAAAAAAAAAAAAAGTTGCAATTTCGAAGGAAAATCCCAGCAATGTGTCTGGTGGTAAAGTTGTATTTGGAAAGGGCGTATTTTCACTTCAGAGAGGCCTAATGACTGCAATCTCACACACTGACAGTGATTAATTCTATCATTTTCTTTTGTTTTAATTGGATTCGGGGTCATTTGTTTTAGTCCTAGTTACATACATCATGCTCCAGGGGTGTGTGTGTGTGTGTGTGTGTGTGTGTGTGTGTGTGTGTGTGTGTGTGTGTGTGTGTGTGTGTGTGTGTGTGTGTGTGTGTGTGTGTGTGTGTGTGTGTGTGTGTGTGTGTGTGTGTGTCTGCCCTCGTGCGTGTGTGCACATGCCTGTCTGCCTGTCCCTTTCTAGCCTTTATATCCAGCACTATTTATTGCATATTTTTCTTCTTAATTAGCTGGACCTTAAGTTCAATAAATATTTCATCTGCCGCTATTTATACAACCAGCCAGAGCCTGTTGCCCGCTGGCTCGCTTCTCCGATGGTGATTCCCACAATGCTTTCATATGACAGAATAACTCATGAAGCTATTGGATATAAACGCTTCAGATGTTCTCTGGTTGAAGTGTGTGTGTGTGTGTGTGTGTGTTTCTTCCCAGGCGGATCTCTCTGGCCTCCCCCAAGCAACTGTTCAAGGCTTCCACCATGACCCAGCGGTGGCAGCGACGCGAGGTCTCCAACTTTGAATACCTCATCTTCCTCAACACCGTCTCTGGTGAGTCTCGCCCTCCTCCCCGCAGAGTGCTGCTTGGTCCTGTTGCTTTGGCGCCGTGCCAGCCCTGTGTGGTCATCGGGCTGACAAAGGGAGTCTGGTCCAGTGGGTGCGGGAGTGAAGGTCCTGGGGTCAAACCCCATGGTCCTCGGTCGATCTGTGGGCAATCCTTGAGCGTGATGCCTAACCCTTAACTGCTGATTATAGATGTGGGTGTAAATGTTGCTGAGTAAGACCCCCTGTCCCAGGGGTTTCATCGTGGTGTCACTCATAACACAAACCATGGGTCTGCTTACTACAATGTATCTGTGGAAAGGCTCAATAGTAAATGGTGGTGATTGCTTGATGTAATTATTAGGCCGGCTATCTATTGCCGCCTACCTGTCACCCTGTCACTCTCTATTTGATCTAAATTCCCACTTGCCATTTGATCTAAATTCCAAATTCCCAAAATCCACTTGCTCTCATCTCCAGGACGCACCTTCAATGACCTCAACCAGTACCCGGTCTTCCCCTGGGTCATCACCAACTACGACTCGGAGACACTGGACCTGACTCTGCCCAGCAACTTCCGGGACCTCTCCAAGGTAAGAGGATCTGGCGCGGGACACTGGACACTTGACGATGACCGTAACTGCCCATTGATTACAGTTTAGTGGACTACATATTTAATCACTGATGGATGATGGTGACAGTTGCTTTCGGACCCCCCCCCCCCCCCCCCCCCCCCCCCCCCCCCCCCCCATAAATATCTATTTAACTATTGAAGAACATCGAGACCTGTGTTCAGTTTAGTGCGCACGCTCACACGAACATCACGAGCACACACACACACACACACACACACACACACACGACAATGTACCACTCTGTGACATTTAAAGCGTTTAAAGGTTGCACCACCTCCACTAATACAGAGACCACCCCCTCCCCTACTGCCCCCCCCCCCCCCCCCATCGGAACAGAGCAGGGCCAGGCTTGACCATCCGTTGTGTGTAATTGCGGACAGTCTCGTAGTGGGCGGACACTTTGATTAGGTTTACAGTTTATGAAGCGACTGTCCTGCTGCAGGAACCCTCAAATGGGGCGTATTAAATCAAGACAAAAAAAAACAAATGCATGTGATTCTAATGGACAGGAAGTACAGTAGGCCTGGGCGTGCTGAGTCGCACTTAAAGACATCCATCCCGGTCACCTTTTGGGTGTGGCGGTGGTGGGTGGGGGGGGATTAATCCTGTCGTAGAAGAGAGGGCTACAGGGGTTCTTGGAAACAGAAAACCACTGCGTTTGGGAAATGTAGCAATAAACACGTAGCCGAGCTGAAAATGGGAACAGTGAACGCGCGCGCACACACCACACACACACACACACACACACACACACACACACACACACACACACACACACACACACACACACACACACACACACACACACACACACACACACACACACACACACACACACACACACACACACACAGAGGCAATCATCGCCCTCCCCTACTGCTTTCATATCTTCTCTCTCTCGTCTGCTGTGTGCTAGGTCCCTCAGGCTATCAAACAGCCTTTCTATCTGCCCCTCTTTGTGTGTGTGTGTGTGTCTCTCTCTCCCTCTCTCTCTATTTCCCTCTCTGTGGCTCTCTCTCTGTCTGCACTTTTTTTGTACCTCTGTGTTGCACGCACCACTACAAAGAGCTGTGTAATTTCACTGTTTATTTGTCTTCATTGTCCCCAGAGGGGCTGCCATTGCCTTAATATGAACGCTCGCACACATACACACAAACAATCATGCATAGACACACATACACACATGCAAAATATACTGTACATATGCGCACACACACACACACACACACACACATTTCTACAGACAGATACATACATAAATGACTACACACACGTATGCAAGATAGATAACACAGACACATACACATTTCTACAGACCCAGAAACATACGCACATATATTTGTACACTCACACTCCCAATTCAAAGTCTACCCTCTCTCTCCGACACCCGGCTCTTTCTCTCCTCCTCCTGAGCTCCACTGTAGAGGTTGGACAGCACAGCCTCTGTGCTCAGTCAGGCCTGTATGCCCCCGGGACTCAGCCAATGAAAAGCAAGAGATCAGGCAGAGGAGCACCAGAGACAATCACACAGCAAACGCTGAAGGAGAACGGAATATTAAAAACTATATTGAAATCCTTTTTTTATTTTCTTCATGTGCTCCCACCTTGACAAACCAGGGAGTGAGAGAATATGCGCGTGTGTGTGTGTGTGTGTGTGTGTGTGTGTGTGTGTGTGTGTGTGTGTGTGTGTGTGTGTGTGTGTGTGTGTGTGTGTGTGTGTGTGTGTGTGTGTGTGTGTGTGTGTGTGTGTGTGTGCGCGCGCGTTTGGCGCGGTGGGGGTTACAATCTTCATTACATCTTTTTTTTATTCATGCTGTTGACACGCGTGTGATATCAGTGTATAACCACTGGACCGTGGCAGACTGCAGTGTCTGGAAAAGGGCGAGTAGCAGCGCTATGCAGCCCCCCCCCCCCCCCCCCCCACACACACACACACACACACACACACACACACACACACATACCCCCCCGGCCCACAGCCCCCTCCTCCCCGACCCACCCTCCCCTCCCCTACCCTCCCAGTCATTTGTGCACTGTGTGCTCCTTTTGTGGCGCTCCTCATGCTCTCTTTGATGGCCGCTGTGCCACACGCACACACACACACACACACACACACGCACGCGCACATGCTCGTGGCATCACCGCCCACCTCCACTAACCCTCCCTCCTGCACCCTTACCACCACCAGCCTGCATTGTTTTCTTCCTGCAGAAACATATACACACACATATATATATACACAGACATATACACACACACATTATGTTCTCCTATTCTTCCAATAACCCCCCCCCATATTAACACACACACACACACACACACACACACACACACACACACACACACACACACACACACACATGCTCTTTCACCTCGACGGTCGTCTCTGATAGAAACAGGTCATGTGAGAAGCGAAGCCTCCAGTGACATTGAGAAGCCAAATTGCCATGAATGCTTGCGTGTCACACACTGTCACCGTCCCCAACCTGGCGGAGGCCACACACACAATTTATGTCCACCCCCCCCACGTTTCGTCGTCCCTCCTTCCCGAGCCACTATGACCCCGGGGAGACTTTCTTATCATAAACTCTAACCTCGCGCTGACATCAGAAGTCCATTCCCCTCCTACAAGATAACATTGTAGTCAGCACAAGCGCCGGCTGGAAAAGCACAATGATATAATTCTGTGCCATTACTCCATGCTAGCTATAACTCCGGGCTACCGACAATACCACTGTATATGTAACTCCAATGCGAGCTATACCTCTGCGCTAGCTGTGGTGCAACACTTGCTATTGTTCCAGGTTAGCTGTAACACCATGCTAGGTATGCCTTTAATTCAATAGTTGCTGTTACACCATGCTAGCAATAACCGTAATTCTGAGGTAGCGACATCTCCTGTGAGGTGTATCCTCCACGATGGCTGTAATGGAACGCTTGCAATGCCTCCATGCTAGCTGTTTCTCTTTGCATGTTGTAACTCCATGCTAGCAATTACTCGACCCTGGCGATTACGCTGCTCAATCAGTTACTACGTGCAAGCTAGCTGTACCTTCGTGCCCACTATTAGGTACGCCACATTTAGAACTATGATATGATTTAACCCCATGAAAGCTCTACCTCTAACCTTGCTATAATTGACCGGAAAACAAAAACGAGTACAAGCTTCGGTTTCCTAAAGGCGCCTTAGTGAGCATGCTCTAATTTACCCAGATTTATGGCTGAGACACAAGGTATTGTGAGCCTTTGCATAAAACGTTTCTCCATTTTACACCTACAGGCCTCAGCCGCATTCCACTGGCCAGTGGGTACGGCTAATGGTGTATTGATTACACAAAACGCCTCCCGTGCATTTATTTCCCAGGTCGTCTTCACCATTTTTTAACTGTCTAAAGAGCACTTGACATACACTTGTGTACGCACACACAAACACACACGCACATGCACATACTCATCTCAAAAGGTTGGCTAGGCTCATTGACTTAAAGCCCGGTGTTGCTGAGGTGCTCATAGTTATATTTCCACTCTAGTCTCCCATTATGCTTCTAGCAGCAAAATTGTAACAGCTATGCAAGACCAAATGGTTGCCTTATTGTTCCTTCAGCTGTTTATGCAAAAATTGTGTATCACTGGTATTTGAGTTGATTCTTCTGTGTAAAGTATTTATTTTATTCAGTCCAAGGACCTCACAGAATATATTTAAACTAGAATCTTTTAAATCATTAATCTTTTAATCTTCAGTACAACTTGGACCTGTATAATCTTTTTGTACTTTTTGGTAATTTGAGCCTCGCAAGAGAGCAGCCCATCCCAAATGTTGATCACCAACAAGATTCCATCACCTGTTTAGTACCGTTTTCCACCATCAGTAGCCCACACCTGTGAGTACTAACTGCAGACAGCATTAACTGCAACCAGACTAGCCTCCCTGTCCAGTATCGATGAGCACCTCGTTAAACCTAATCCAACTGGTGGAATATCCACTGTTTACCTCTTCCAAACACTCTGCACGCACACCCGCTTGCACAAACACGTGTGTGTGTGTGTGTGTGTGTGTGTGTGTGTGTGTGTGTGTGTGTGTGTGTGTGTGTGTGTGTGTGTGTGTGTGTGTGTGTGTGTGTGTGTGTGTGTGTGTGTGTGTGTGTGTGTGTGTGTGTGTGTGTGTGTGTGTGTGGCTTTGGTCTAATTACAACTCGCCCGATTGGCTCATTAATCGCTGAGCTCATCAGAGTGCGGGTCGCTGCCAACGACATATTAGGCCAATCTGTGGCGGGGCCGTGGCAGCGATGGCGCTCCATCAGCGTGCTGGCGCTTCCCGCCGTGCCTGTGATGTATGACAGTGTCACCGCCCCGCTCTCCGCTGTAGCTACCGCTAGCCGGGCCTACCACGAGCACCCGCCCGTAATTTAACGCAGTAAACAATGTCGGGATCACACCCCGACAGCATCCACACGAACGCACACTTCACACACAAGTCCCTCTCTCTCCCTCTCCGGCTCTGGCTCTCTCTCCCCCTCCCTCTCCGGCACTCTCTGTCATTGTGGCATGCCAAGTCCTTTTTTTTCCCCCTTCCCTTTCTTATTTTATTTTATATGCTTCCTCTCCCTTTTCTTTTTTTAATGAGGCGACCATTATTAGTGCTATAAATCAGAGCAATGGGTGTGATGTATAATTCAGTGTGTGTACTCACCCCCCACCCTCCCACCCCCCAGTGCCCCTGAGGGGCTTGTAGTGTCTTGCTCTCTCATTTTCTTTCCCTCATTCTCTTTCTCCTTCTCGATTTCCTTCTCTCTCCACCTCTCTCTTCACCTCTTTCTCCCTCTCACCCCTATTTTCTCTACTTCTTCCTCTCTCTCTACTTCTACCTCTCTCCCTCTAGCTCTCTCTCTTTCTCTCTACTCTCTGTCCATCAGCTCAGAGCAGCACAGCGTGTAAGTTGTATCCAGACCCAATCAACGAGCATGTGCATGGACCCAACCACATGCACGAAAGCGCTACCCTGTTTTCAGAAATGTGTTGTTGTTATTCCCCCACATGAAACCACCCTCCTCCTCCTCCTCCTCCTCCTCCTCCACCTCCTCCTGTTATTGCATTTATCCCAGCCCAAGCAATCATAAATACGGACAAAGGCACAGCCCATTAATCCAACAGAACACAGTAGCAGAGAGCCGGATCAATACTGGGCCCCAGCTCCGTGGATGGATCTTGCTGTGACAGGCACCCTATGATATGAAAGAGAGCCAATCGATGCACTGCATTCAGGGCGCTCATCCTCAAAAGGCCATCATTCCATTACCATTGATCTGCTCTGCATGTGTGTGTGTGTGTGTGTGTGTGTGTGTGTGTGTGTGTGTGTTGTGTTGTATCTATGTGTAGGTGGAGGGGGGGAGTTAAGAGAATGAAGCTCAGCCGATGCAAGACTAATAAAATTGAAGCAGCTTGAAAGTGATTTCTATAAATGAGGATTTAAATACTAGCTCCTACCTCAGGCGTATTGGACAGGGTGAGGAAGGGGGGAGCTGGGGGTGAGACCAATGGGAAATTAATGCAAGTTAACCTTTCTCTCTCTGTCACTCTCTCTCTCTCGTTCTCGTTCTCTCTCTCGCTTGTTCTATCTCTCTCTCTCTCTCTCTCTCTCTGTCACTCTCTCTCTCTCGTTCTCGTTCTCTCGCTCTCTCGTTCTATCTCTCTCTCTCTCTCTCTCTCTCTCGCTCTCGCTCTCGCTCTCGCTCTCTGTCTATGTGACCAGTGTATTAGGGGCAGATTAATAAAAACAGGGGAACAAAAGGGGAACAGTGGGCCGGGCTATCGATGTTTCTAGTGGGCTCGGTTTCATCGCAACACATTACTTTTGTCTGACAGAGTGCAGCTGCGGGGGGCTCTTTCACAGCCTCTAAAAAGCACTCTGTGGGAATGGATTGATCTCCGTCTGAAGGGAAACATCATCTAATATTCATTTGATATTGCACAAAGGTTACGGCCATCATTTGGCCCACTGCTCGCGCTAACACAATGTGTGTGTGCTCGCGCTGTGCACATTGTCAATCAAGTAAAAGTATATCCACCTCTCTTGCCCCATTCCTTTATGATCTCTCTCTCTCTCTCTCTCTCTCTCTCTCTCTCTCTCTCTCTCTCTCTCTCTCTCTCTCTCTCTCTCTCTCTCTCTCTCTCTCTCTCTCTCTCTCTCTCTCTCTCTCTCTCTCTCTCTCTCTCTCTCTCTCTCTCTCTCTCTCTCTCCCTCCAATTTTCCTCCTCATTTCTCAACCCTTTTGTTTTAACTCCTCTGGGTGTTTCGATAAAACTAGGGATTGGTGTTTGGTGTTTTTTTTTTTTCAACAAAGAAAACTCAATGACTCAGTGATTTTGCGATCACGGTGAAAGATATAAATGCCTTCCAAATGCAGAAAAAAATTAATCTGATATAAGAGATGAATGTTTCACCTCATGGTGGTTTTCAATAACACTTGGGCAGGAATGATTTAATACAAACAAAAGTTATTAATGCAGTTATAACAACAAAGTATGATTTAAAAAAATACAATGTGTAATTAGTTTGTATAAACTGCTTTTTGTTGTTTAATATTTTGTATTGTATGAATGCAGGGTTGGGAGGAAGACGCTTCATAAATAATTGAAGTTATTGTATGAAAGATAATTTGATTATTGATTTGAGAATACATCTTGAAGTATTCAAAGTCTTATCAATAAAAACTTTAAATCGTTATACTGTTTTCCAGCCCATCGGTGCTCTGAACCCCAAGAGGGCGGCGTTCTTCTCTGACCGCTATGAATCCTGGGAGGATGAACAGGTCCCCAAGTTCCACTACGGGACCCACTACTCAACCTCCAGCTTCGTCCAGACCTGGCTGCTGCGCGTCGTAAGCTATTAGAGAGAGACGCACACACACACAGACACACAGACACACAGACAGACAGACAGACAGACACTTTCGATTTATATGCATGGTCATATTTATCATGGTAATACAAGCAATTCAAATGTATTACACAAGTATGTTTATGCTCAAGACATGTTCATACAGGTAACAATCATTCGTTTGGCGGTCAATGGATCAGAATGGGAACACAAACTTCCTCCGTAGGAAGGCATTTCTCCCGGTGCAGCTTGTTTAGTGTTTTTGGAGTATTTTGGTATGACTCTCAGGGGACAAGGAGGTTGCTAACCTTCCTAAGATGTGCTCTGTTATTGTCCATGGTTTAGCACCATAGTGGCTCCCTATAGAGCCATCCCATTGATCCCAGCACGTAATTAGCTGGATTATATAAAAGCCACTTTAAGAAAGAGCTGTTTCTTTTTTTTCTTCTTCAAGTGTTTTGTATGAATCCAAATTACAAACACGTATTCAAATTTGGCTATCAAGTGAACCAATTCCTTTCTCCAGAATAATTGAGGCGTTTTAGACTGAAGGTAATCATCTTTTTGTTGTTTTAACACCGTTGTAAAATAGAAACTCATCAAGCTCGGAAACAATGGCATGTGTTGTCTTGTCCTGGGTCCTAATTGGCCTTCTACACTAACAATCTAGCGGTCCAGGGTTAGTTGTAGCTCAGCTAATTGTGCATAAGACACTTGGGTTGGGGGGGTGGGGGTGGATGCTGTCTCCAAGCGACAGCCACGGATTTGGCCAAACAAGATTAAACATGATTAGAAATGCTCCAGTAAGACGATTGGACAGGATTTAGTACCTCATTAGGAATAATCACGCTTGACTTTTAGCTTTTGGGGAATTTAAGCCAGTCTTCTCATTAGTAAGTGTACAGCAAATAAGCCTCTTTGAAATGGTACCATACTATCAATGCAAAAAGACCCATTACATTATACACCAATATTCTACACAGCCATTTTAAGTACAGTCATCATATATCAGTTATAATACATTAGAGATCACCATTGTGTTAATGGTGGATATAGCCCTTCATGGGATGGATTGATGGTTTTCACCAGTAATGGAGAAGTGCTCTGAAACTGGACCGGTCTGTTTATCGTCCACAGGAGCCCTTTACAACGTTCTTCCTCAACTTCCAAGGCGGGAAGTTTGACCACGCGGACCGAACCTTCTCCTCCGTGGCGCGGGCCTGGAGGAACTGCCAAAGAGACACGTCCGACGTCAAGGTACACACACGCAATACTCACATGATACACACACAATACTCATGCAAGGTACACACACGATATACACACACAAAACACACACAATACTCATACTTAATGTTAAGGTACACACAGACAATATGCAAAAAAGGTACTAACACTGGATGTCAAGGTACACACACGCTATACACACACACAATACTGATACTTAATGTCAAGGGAGACACACCATACACACACAATTCTAATTCTGACTTTCAAGGTACACACACGATACACGCACAATTCTAATCCTGAATGTCAAGGTAAACCCACCATACACATACAATACACACTCAATACTAATACTGAATGTCGAGGAATGCAAACAATACACACCTAATACTGAATGTTAAAGTACACATCCAATACACGAGCAATACTAATACTTAAAAGCTGATACATAGATAAGGCCTCCCCTTTTTTTCGTCTTTGATTTCTCTCGACCGGAAACAGAGAGCAGAGATGGGAAACAGATTGCTGAGCAAGGGCTAAAGATCTCCAGCTCAAATCTATACCTAGCAGGACAAGAGGAGGGGATGGTGGTGGTGGGCTTGGGGGAGGGGGGGTTGGGGCAGCTGCGTTCAAAAGAATAATTCCCAGTCACATCTAATCAATGTCCTTCAGGAATGAAAACTCTTCGACTTTGTGATCAAAGTGTTGAACTAATCCTGATCTTTCGCGGGCCGTCCCTCTTTCCGATGCAACCTGGACATGAACCCCCCCCCTACCGTCTTTCCCATTGGGCCTCTCTTCCCCACCCTGGCTTTGTGGCTCTGGGTTGTGGTGCAGCAGCAGCAGCAGCAGCACGGGTCATTCTCATTCAGGGCTCCATGGAAGCCCCAGCACAGCCCTTTACAAGCGACCTGGCCCTCTTAAAACATTTACAGCTACAGTCACTCACCCCCCGACCCCCGGTGTGCCCCGGTCCCCAGGCCTCGGGTCACTGGGAGCTGGGGATGGGGGGGGGGGGGGGTTTAGAGGTGGAGGGTGGCATCGAAGACACTCTAGCAAAGGGTTTTTTATCCGACTTTTTACTTTTCACTGCTTGATTGGCTTTACAATCGCCTAACCCCACCCCCTGCATCCCCCCACTCCCCCGATAAAAACACATGGATCGTGTTACTGCATAGCTGTGCGCCGCTTGATTGCGAAAGTCCAACAAGAGTCCGCTTTTTTTTCCCCCCTGCTCTCTCGGTCTAGACCTGTCGTGGTGGATCAAGCTGTGAGAGCTCAATATCAGATCAAAACAGAAAAGTGGGGGGAGGACGATGGCGGGGGGGGGGGGGGGGGGGGGGAGGAGCAGGGGGGTTGAAGAGTGAGAGAGGGGGGGGGGGGGGTATCTGGACCACATCACCTCTGGTTCTAGAAACCGTTGTGAATCTGAATCTGAATGAGAATTCCAAGCCGACGTTGTCTGCTCCGATGCACACATTCTCCCCGTGGTCAAAGGGGGACTTAGCCCAGAGATGTATCAATTTAGGAAAGCTAAACGCACCATTTAGCCGCGGCTTGGAGCACCATTGAGCGCCATCCTGTGTGCTTACCCAAGGCCTCCGGTGTTTTTATAGGCTGCGGCTGATAATAGGTTAAAACACCCAGAGCCACTGTGTGTCTCTAGCCAGGGTGACGCTAGCATGACCCCCGGGGCCCTAATCCCTTGACCCCCAGCCTGAGCCCAGAGGCATCCGCCGGTGGCGGGGGTCCGGAGAGAAGGGGTTAGAGGGAGCTGCGATGGTGCTGAAAGTGTAGCCGGAGAGAGTCCGCTGCAGTGACCCGTGACAGGACAGGATCGGGGATCAGAGGGGCTGGCCTCTGACCAAAGGCCACAGCACATAATGGGGTACGCATGGCAGGCTTAGGAAGAGCGCACCCTGAAAAGGGTGTGTGTGTGTGTGTGTGTGTGTGTGTGTGTGTGTGTGCGTGCCCTCACATGCACGTGTATTTGTGTGTGTTTGTGTGCGTGCCCTCGCATGCACGTGTGTTTGTGTGCGTGCCCTCACATTCACGTGTTTGTGTGTGTGCCCTTACATGCACGTGTGTGTGTGTGTGCGTACACATACATACACATTTCTCGTGTGTGTGTGTGTGTGTGTGTGTGTGTGTGTGTGTGTGTGTGTGTGTGTGTGTGTGTGTGTGTGTGTGTGTGTGTGTGTGTGTGTGTGTGTGTGTGTGTGTGTGTGCACCCTGGCACCTCAGGACTTGCAAATTTACAGCAGGTTTTTGAGCCGGTGAAGCAGGGTGAGCCGGAGGGCTCGTTAAGGGGCTGACCTCAGCGTCAGGGTCAGGTTTTGTGGAGTGGAGAGATGTCAGAAGTGAGGAAGTGGCGTGTTGTTTTAAGCCCTGTGTGTTTGCTTGCTCGTTTGATTAGAGAGGCTTCCCCTACTCATGCTGAGAGGTGGATAAACTTACACTCTTCTTTTATCTGATCATCTGATCACACACGTATGGACTTTTAATTAGTATTATTCATCTGCGGTGTGAATAATGGGGATCGTGGAAATATCGTTGCACCGGGATCTTTACAATGTTTACGTTACGTATTTATGAACTCTTCACTGATGTCATAAAAACGGTTAAGTATTGGGGCATATGTTTGCAAAGAGAATGAGCAGGCTTAAGGCTTTGGCTGGCCGGCTGACCAATGAGCATGCGGTATGATGTCAGAGTGACAACCGTACCGGCCTATCATAGGGAGGCCGGTTGCAGTAGCTGTGCCCCAAGATAACAGGGCTCCATTTAAACTCATAAAAAATGTTGGACATTTTGATTGTGATGGAGTCCAGATGTTAAACCCTATTACCTTATGAAAAAACTTTTTTTTTTACAGCTGAATAAGTATTATATTGCAACATTTCTTGGATTTTAGATTTCATCACAGTCAAAATGAATAAAACTACAAAGTGTGTAATTTCTCAATACATAATATGTGGTTATATGCCTTATTAGACACTGTCATGATCTGTCTGGGTGTATAAATCCCGATGGTGTAGTAGGAAAGAAGACAGTGTATTGCAAGAATGCCAGGCTATGAATTTTCTGTTGTATGTATTTCTGTTTATTCTTTTTCATCTGGAATTATGTAGTTGTCTGGTATACTGTAGAGGAAAGAACCGAATCAAATCAGTTGAAGTACCGTAATACATTACAATGATGGATGCATGTGTCAGGTCGTGGATATCTTTTCAGCAGTGAGATAGATCTTATCCCTAAAATAATTTAACCGTGGATTTTAAGAGCCTATGTTTTTTGATTTTCCTTTTCTTTCTTGGAAATCAGCACTCCAGGCTCCTCCATATGTCACCAGCATAGCGTTCTAGGGGTCTCCAGCTCAAGAGCCTGGAGGTGTCGTCCATCAACGTTCAGCTCCTCACCTCCTCCCTGTCTCCCCCCCCCTAGGAGCTGATCCCAGAGTTCTACTACCTGGCCGAGATGTTCATCAACTCCAACGACTACAGCCTCGGCGTGATGGAGGACGGCACGGCCGTCTCGGATGTTGAGCTCCCTCCCTGGGCCAAGACACCCGAGGAGTTTGTCCGCATCAACCGGCTGGTGAGCGGACAGTTGTTCCCCGTGCAGTCGTTTAGCGTCTGATGTCTAATGCGGAGGATTGTGTCTAATATCAGCGGATGTGGTCGCTTTTCTTCATTTGAAAACGATCCCGTTTGGGTCCCACGAAGTGTTGGTGATCACTTCAGTGTTTATGTTTGACTCAATTTGATAAAGTTGTGAAATTGGGGGAATTTCTCTTAAAATGCAAGAGAATGTTTCACACAGCATGTTGGTGTAAGGGCATCGTGCCTCAGGATACTTAATACAGGTCCGGCTGTGGGCCCTGGGGATCGAACCCAGAACCTTTTTTTTTTAGTGGCTAGGGAGTTGAACACCCGAGCTACTACACTATGCTGCCCTCTGTTCTTTAAGTCTGTAGTATACACACAGGGTCACCTAATCAGGCATATTGCACTTCTATCTCAAATTGCAGGCTCAATGCAGGTATTCTTAGAGACTAAGGGCTGTGTGTTTTGTAACGGTGGTTTGTTAGCATCCGCCCTGCTGTAACCCCACCTCCCCCCTCCCCTCTCCCCCAGACGTAGACACTGATGTCTTCTACCTAGTTCACTATACACCATTGACCCATGGCCCAGAAACATATTTTTTATTTTCATCCCGCTGTGTCTACAGAAAGTAAAGACACACACACACACACACACACACACACACACACACACACACACACACACACACACACACACACACACACACACACACACACACACACACACACACACACACACACACACACACACACACACGCGCGCACACATTCCTCCTGCTCCCTGATGTGTCATGTAAGGGCCGGCCGAGTGAAGGGCTGTCAGAAGTCTCTGTCTCCTGGTGCTAGCTTACCAGGAAATGCTAATGCAAAGAGACGTAGTGTTATTTCCTGTCCGTCTCGCATCTCTTCCTGTTACCTGAGCCCAGCAGCATCCCTCTCCGACATGGCCCCGCTCTCTGTTTGCTAAGTAATCTAACATCGCCTCTCCTTTTTGTGTGTGTGTATGTATGTGTGTGAGACTGTTTAGCCTCTGTATTGTCCTACTTTAGATCTCTCCCTCTTTCCGTTGAATGAAGAGAGTATTAAACTCTACTCACACACACACAATAAACAGTGTTGCGTGTGTGTTTTATGTGTGCATATACCCAGTGCTATTGATTTTGTGTGCCGCCAAGTCCAGCAGGTGGATAGATCTGGTTCTAGCAGAGATCTTAACACGCAGCACAACACACACTGTCCAAACAATCACACACACGCACAAGCACTCCCTAGCTCGTCCATACACTAACTGCATCATAGGTGTACACATAACAGTACAGACTATGGAGTAAACTCAAAGATAGCCCTAAACCTATTTTTAAAACTTCTGTATTGTATATTTACAATCATTGTTACTCCGTTTCTTGAAGGAGAAGGTGAAATGTCACAAGAGG
Source organism: Gadus chalcogrammus (assembly GCF_026213295.1). Lineage (NCBI taxonomy): Eukaryota > Metazoa > Chordata > Actinopteri > Gadiformes > Gadidae > Gadus > Gadus chalcogrammus. The sequence continues at coordinate 17,610,145 of NC_079414.1, read as the reverse complement.
CATTTACAAAAAGTATTTCATTTGTAGGCGATAGGGTTAGCAAAAAGTACAAAAACGGTGGAAGGTCCCTTGAAGAACTAAGGCTGGGTACAGTTAAGTGTTAATCTGAATGTGATGAATCATTTCTCCACTGGTAACTCGTGATTTGTATGATGAATCAAAAGAGGAGAGGTGGCTAAGGGCATGACTGGAAGAAGGGAGAGCAGTGTGCAAAGGATGGATGGAGGGAGGGCGGGCAGGAAAGAGGGATGGAGGGATGAGGGGATGAAGGAAGGAAGGGAGGGTGAGTGGGTGGACGGGCCTCTGTTCATGACAGATAGCTGGCATTAGAAGGTGTCAGCTGGTGACTTTGGTACTGTAGAGAGAGGGAGGGAGGGAGAGAGAGAGAGACAGAGAGAGAGAGAGGCAGAGTGGGGAGAAGACCAGGGAAGGACTTAATGGTCTGTTTGGTTCTCCTTAGCGTGTCTGCTGCTAATGGCCTAGCAACACAAGGATCCACGGCAGGGGAGAACACGCAAACACACAGCCTACATTCACACACACACACACACACACACACACACACACTCACACTCACACTCCTGCTGTCTCCATTCTGGTTATGAGCCTCAGATGATTAACAGCTAATTAGGGCCCAATCTGGTAAAGCCATTAAAAGCCCTTCATGTTAACGGATTGTGGCGCCGCGCAAAACGCTCTCCTGATTTCGCTATTCAAGTGACTGATAGTTGTGTGCTATGTAATAAACACTGGGCAAAAAAAAGAAATTCCAATCTAATTTCAGCCTTGTATTATTGTGTTTGGTCCACAGTCAAACCCGACGCAGTACTCTGCTTGTTGTATCGTAGATAAAACAAAAAGTAAATCAGGAATCATGTGTGCGTGCCTGTAGGTGTGTGTGTTTGTGCGTTAATGGTTTTGTTGCTGACAGTTGACCTTGACAAAGCAGAGGATCCATAATCTCTGTTTGAAAAACATCATTTTAAGATGTAGCAGGGATTAGCTAGATTTCAAACAGGCCTGCTTTGCATCAAACTTTTCTTTTCCTTTTTTGCGCTTTAAGACGAGCACGTAAACACAAAAGGCCACGCAGGCACACAGTTTGTACAGTACGAACCCTAGCTCACACGCACATACCATGTAGCTGTCCTATCATTCACACGCATGCACGCACGTAACATAGCACATATACCTATGCAAGCACTCACACACATGTACACACATATGCGCGCACACACACACAAACACACACTCGCAAAAACACACATGCATTCAAAAAAACACACTCAAGCAAACACATGCACGCACACATACGCAGAGCGCAAGTCTTGCTGTGGCGTGCCACAGAGTTCAGGTTCTTCTTGTTGCTTTTACCAGGGGGTCAGCGAGGAGGTTAAGAACTTGATCCTCCCTCCACCAGATAACTACATGTCTCTGGGCACAGTCAGCCCCCCCCTCCCCCCCCCCCCCCCCAACCCTGACATTCCACTACATACTGCCACATCTTGCTCACCTCGAGGCCTGCTAGCCATTAGCCTGACCGCAGGTGACCACCCTTGTGTATGTGTCAGCTCGGTGTTCACGTTGGTGTTTTATGCAGTGTCGTTCACATGTCTACAGAATGACCAGAACCCATGCTACAGTTTAACCATTTAATGCTTCAGCAGAGGCTGCCTTACAAAGCGACTTGCAGTGAGTTCACATTATTGTCGTTGATGAGAAGGTAGGGGTTAGGCGTCTTGCTCGAAGATGATTGCAGGTATGGATATATGTTTTATCACGATGGTAATCGCGAGTGTTTGTGTGTGTGTGTGTGTGTGTGTGTGTGTGTGTTGGTGTTTATTTATCTATATGAATTTTTATGACATTCTAAGCACTGAGGGTCATTCAATTGAAGTTTCGTCTTTTAAGAAATGGTTGACTAGAGATAATTTGGCCTTTCTCAAACCTTATCAAACATCGCCGTGCTAACTCAAGGGGATATCTGCTCATCACAATTCATTCAGATAACATAACCAAATATCACGAAGATATCTTCCCGTCCACGACTTTAGGACACCACTCACAGAGGCAAGGGAAAGCCTTCACCTGAAGGGAACGTATATAAAAAAAAAACAATAGAGTTCCCCCGGATTCCATATGGTTGTCGAGCGTGAGAGTTTGTCCGTCGGAGCCGCAAGTGAGCGCGTTCTCCCGTCCTCTTTACTGCTCCGATGGTTGGTTCCCCTCACTCATCTGTCCGCCTGAAGGGCTGCTGACAGAGCCGTGAAGCAGACCCCCGGGAGGGCCTCCGCGGCATGTACAGAACCCCGGCTCCTGCCCCCTTTTAACCGGCCCGCTCACTCACAGCAGTGACAGAGACATCAGCTCAACTAACTCGCAATGGAGAGGGAGGCAGAGAGAGAGAGGGGGGGGAGGGAGGGAGAGAGAGGGAGGGAGGGAGGGGGAGAGAGGGAGGGAGGGAGGGAGGGAGGGAGGGAGGGAGGGGGAGAGAGAGAGAGAGAGGGGGGGGGGGAAGAGAGGGGGAGAGAGAGAGAGAGAGAGGGGGGGGGGGAGAGAGAGGGAGGGAGGGAGAGAGAGAGGGAGAGATAGGGAGAGACATAAGATAGCAAGAGAGAGTGAGACAGAGACCTATGACGACGAGGTCAGAAGGTAGCAATACAGAGAGTGAGACAGACGGTGAGCAATGGAGAGACAGAGCAGGAGAGAAAGACGGAGAGAGAGCAATGGAGAGAGCGGGAGCAGGGGGTTGTGGGGGGGTGGTGGTGCTGGAGAGGTCCCCTCATGTTGAATGGGTGCAACCAGTTGAGTGATGGTCCAGAAGCCGCTACTGAGACAAGAAACAACCATGGGTCATGTTCAGAACAGATTTTATAGCCCTGTCTGGGACAGCCCCGAAAAAAGAATAGATCGGGTGAAGAATTACAGTTAACAGTGGAACTTTCAAGAGCCCCTGTCGTACCAACTCTTTGGCCAGTAGATCGACCCATCCGTCATACATCTGGGTGGACACTCGCTTGTGATGTCACAAATGGGTACATTCTGACATGACTTCTAATGGCTTATCAAACCTCACACCTTGGTCGGTAGAATATCAAATAAACGTCACTTGTGCCTCTTCAATCAGAAAAGCGTCACGACAATGGGCTCAGGGACAGTCACACGCTCGGCGTCCCAGCTGTTGTCTCGGTGACCCCGCATTAGCCTCCCGTGCCGAGGTGTAAGCAACATGGCCGCCTCACGCTAACACACAAATGTCATGTCGACGTGGCCACAAAAACGACCTCCACCCTTGGCATACTTCGTATCCCTCAGCCCCCCTTCCCCCCATGTGAAAAGCCGTCAGTTTGTTCCCTGTCTGCATCATATGCTGACAGCCCCGGCCCCCCGCCCATACTCACTCACACACAAAGCGTGTCAGCGAATCACAACGTTGGCAGGGCTCCTCTGTGCTTGGTGCTGATCCAGTGGAGCTGAAGGACGGTGGGATTCAGGAGGCCAGGGCTCATGAGCAGAGATGATTTACTAGAGCAGCAGAAGAAGAAGAAAAAACTCACTAGAAGATGTATCAGCTCCCCTCCTGGCATAAGGTCTGCGTTATGTCACGTGTGTACGTGTGTTATTCTGTGGACATGTATATGTGTATACGTGTGTGTGTTTCGGTTCGGGGGCTCTTGCATTTTTTTTTTCCCACAAGTCCGAGGCCAGACGTCTTAACTCCCTAGCTTGGACCACCAGTTGCTGAGTCAAAGATCATTGGTGTTTACATTCACCTCTCATCCCCGCAACACCCTCCCATCACCCGCCAGCTGGGGCACCCGTCATCTTTCAGATGTGTTTTGTTTTGGTTTTTTGAGGGTTTTATATCTTCTTTTTTTTTCTCCGCCGTTCCCATGTTGACGTCTCTTCGAGTCCCTGTAGGAATTCACATGTGAGCTGTGGTTAACCGCAGTTACGAGCCAGCACTAACGGCTAAGTGATTCGTCTGCCTCTTGCCCAGTGACTAAGTGAGTGAGACGTTGGATAGCCCAGCCCAGCCCAGCCCTGCCAGGCCTAGCCTAGCGTAGCCCAGCCAGGCCTAGCCTAGCGTAGCCTAGCCTATCTGCTAATGTGCCCAACGCGGGCGGCACTGTGTTTATTCTAGCTGGCTATCTCTACTCTAATCTGTCCCCTACTGTCAGATGGGAAGACGTTGTTTTTTCTTTGTCTTCTATGGGATGCGAGTTGGGCTTCGGGAGTTTGGAGTTTGTGGGAGGGGGGGGGCGGGGGGGGCGATGGTTATCTGGCTAACGTCAGCCAGCGCTCACCGTAGCGTAGCATCATGTGTGAGGGCAGACATGTTTACTGTGCGATCAGTGTTTTACGAGCTGTCCCTCCTCCTCCTCCTCCTCCTCCTTCTTCACGTCTTCCTCTCATCCTGCTCCTACTCTTCCTCCTTCTCTCCCCCCTCCGGATGACGTAATGGTTCCTTCTGATTAGGGCCTGAGAAAATGGATGATCTAGTGTCGCTGACATGCTCACTCACTAATGTTGTCTGTCTCCCTCCCCCCCTCTGTCTCTCTCTCTCCCCCAGGTCCCACTGCCCCCTCCTGTCTTTTGTTTTATTTCAAAGCTCGTCTGGAGTATTCTCTGTGAAACCTGCAGGGGTTGTTTTTAGCTTTTTTTTTTCGTTCAGAACCAAAGCTTGTGGCTTTTTTTCTGTCCGATTTGAGACAGTTATTTTCACTGTTCATAAAGTCTTAACCTCAGCTCTAGCTTTTCTAAAGGCCTGTGGGACAGATGGTCTCCTCTCAGTAGTTCCCAGGCCAAGGTGACTGCTCACTGGATCTGAAGGAGAGAGGGCAGGGTTTGATCTGCACACACTCGATTGCCAGACACACACACACACACACACACACACACACACACACACACACACACACACACACACACACACACACACACACACACACACACACACACACACACACACACACACACACACACACACACACAGCAATGTTTGGAGTATTGTCAGTAATTGGATTACTGTTTCTATACTTGCTATGTCTATTCTATTCGCCCATTACATTTCTACCGTTTCACCAGATAAACACTCTTGCGCACACATAACTCCATATGCGGTGATAGTTATTCAATGTCAAACTCCACATCTCATTAGGTGCTCCCAGACTGATGCACAACACAGAAACACAATATGCAGATTCACCCAAACTCATTAACCTTTCCTCCCAGCCCATTGCTTCTGCTGATCACACCGACGCCATTCATCCCAATCACCCTACCCGCACACAAACACACACAGACACACAAACACACACAGACAGAAAGACACACAGACACGCACAGACAGACAGATACACACAGCTAGACACACACTCACTGACACACACTCACACTCAGTCACACACACACACACACACACACACACACACACACACACACACACACACACACACACACACACACACACACACACACACACACACACACACACACACACACACAGACAGCCACACTCCATCCTACTGCCAAGAAACCGCCCTATCCGACTGCAAATTATCAGAGAAGACGATTCCCTTCCAAGCAGCTATCCAAATATTCCTCAGTTTAACAAGGATGAAACTCTCCCCGATGTCGGGTCTTTTAATCAGCTCGGACTGTTGACTTAGGGCCGTCTCTGATCCCTCCCGCATCTGATCGTCTGGTTGCGGTGTACTGTGCTGAATGATGAACGGCTACCTGGCCAGCTTGTTAGCCCCTCTGTGTCTCAGTGAGTGGATAGGTCATGAGCTTCTTTAAGGCTGGAGGAAATGTTTAATCGTTGGTTACCTAGCAGACAGCAAATTGACAGGTCTAGTATTTCCTGCTAGCACTGCTAAATAATTATACAATTACAAAAAAAATCTGGTTATGAACCCTTTAAAATCATTATGCGTGTCTGTATTTGTCCGACGTTTGTGTGCATGCGCATTTGTGTGTGTGCGGCCCAGATTTTCTGTTGTAAAAATCCAAACACAAGGCAGCTAAAGATGTCATTACGTTGCCAAGTTTCCGTCAAAGCCATTACATTTTTCCCCGTTTTCTTTTTCCTCATAAGCATGTCAAACTTCTATATTGTTTACCCTACTTTCCGCACCGTGGAGCATAGCACTTAGCGCATGTGTAAGGTCTGCAGTGCGCCAGTTCTCAAAGTAGGGCCAAATCCGCCATGACATGTTTGTTTTTGGGTTCTATTTCCCAATCACGGCCCAATCTGCTTCTCGTCACCCCCGCAACAGGATATTCCTGCGTTCTAAAGTGGCTGAGAGATTGAGAGGAAGATGAGAGAGCAGAGGAACAGGAGAGGAGAATGCGTCAGCGCCGAAGAGTGTTGGGTTCCACTGTGCTTGCGAGACTTTCACTGACCCACACACACACACAACTTTCACAGTTATGACCTGATCTGATTGGCCGAGCAGAGCAGGGAAGGGAAATACATGTATGGTGCCCCCTGCGTGTGTTTTTGTGTTTGTGTGTGTGTGTGTGCGTGTGTGTGAGTGTGTGTGAGAATAACGGAAATGGTTTGTTAGTTTCACGACTGCTTCAAGGATCTCATTCCTTACATCATACTGGACCCCCCACTCCGCCTCCCCCCCTTCCTCCTCCTGTGTCTTCCCCCCCCCCCCCTCCTCCTGTCCTATGGTGGGCGAAAAAAGCTCCTAGCCCCCCCCCTCCCCCGTAATGGGGCTTTAATCAGGGTGCTGGTCTCATCCAGGGTGAGGCAACGCCTGGGGAAAGTTAGGGGGTTAGGAGACGGGTGTCTGAATGTGTGTTTGTGTGTGTGTGTGTGTGTGTGTGTGTTGCAAGTGAGAGAAATGAAAGATGTGAAAATGTGGAAGGAGTTACTTTTAGTGAAGGGGCTAGGAATGGCTGGCTATCGGATGACTGATGGTACTGGTTGGGTGTCTACTTGGAAGAGTACTTGTAGGATATCTTTGGTGTGGGAGGGATACAATGATACTAGGGGGGGGAACACGTCAAGGCTGTGATGCTATGATCATCGGGGCTTTATCAATGGTTGACAATTGGTACAGATATGTCTTGACAAATTGAGCTAAATATTCAATAATATTTGGTTGAATGGGTTGCAGATATACATTGTTTTATACAAACACACATATGTGACACCCAGTACAAAATCCAAGAGCTGACACCTATATATGCTAATGACTAAAGAGTGTGACCATAGTCTGGACCTGTGATTGGATTTAGAGCCAACAAGTGTCCACCCTGATCCGCGATGATCAATATAACAAGAGACGAATCTGTCACTCACACCCATCAACACAGCCGACATGTGCGTTCGATTACCCTCCCACACAGTCAGTCAGTGAGACGCACACACATATACACCTATTTGCATGCCATTGAAATGCAAATGAGCGGATTGATTTGTTAAGTGACATTTTAACATCCTTACAGACAGGTCCCCATAAGTCCTTAAAAAGGTTTTTAAGGCCCTGCGAGGGCCGGGCGGGAGAGGCATTCAGTGGCACCTCGTTAAGATCCTTGTGAAACCCGTCCCCCCATTCAGACCATAAAGCTCACCGCAAGAGCTGCAGCCCTGCACAGACACTCCAGCGCTGGGCTTAACGCAAGCATAATGGGGGCCGAAGCCTTCACTTTAAAAGGGCATTTAAAAGAAAGGTTTGGCCTGAAATACAGCAGAAGCAAGGTAATCCTGCCCATCTGTCGGGCACGGAGAGCCTTGCCAAGTTGAGCGAGGCGAGGCCCTGCCTGTCTCCACGCCAACTCTGATCTAAGAACACGCACACGCAGTTTGGTGTCGTTTCCACGGTGTGACAAAGGGTAGACCAGCGGACAGAACGCCGGAGCTGTCTCGAATGTGGGAATGCAGGTTTTATGTTACCCTCCCTCCATCGCCCTCACTGCCTTTTTAGTCTGAAACATCTGTAGCCGTGGTAACTGGAGACTCAAAGCCGAGCGGCTCAGGTTCGTTATGATGTATTTTTGTTGGAATGCACATCATAACCTCAAGAATTGCTAAGCAGGCAACAAAAATTACTGCATTTTTCCTTCGATCCCTCCCCCAAAGAAATCCTGTGGTATCCCTTAAACCTGGATATGGTCCCAAACAGAACGATGGATTTCGCCTCGCAATGTGAGCTGACACCCCGTACATTATTGCATCATATTTCCCTAATTATTGTCATAAATATCATAAATCCTCATAGTAGACAACAAAGGGATCCGTCCTGGTCCAGAGGTGTACTTAATCATAACCCAATAACACAATAGAAACGTTGGATTCCAGCGACTTTCAATCCACCACTCCCCCACTGAGCATTTACATAAAGGTATGCTAAATTATTCATTAATTATCAGATGCTCCCCTGTGGATGGAGATGACACACACGCTGGCTGTTAATTGGCCCATCAATAACCCTGCGTGGTCCTCCTGTAGTGGCAGCAGATCCCACCTCAGGAATCTCCTATCTGTTCCAACCTTCTGGCCCCCCGTTTCAGTTTCTTTTTTATTCTGCCGCTTTTTTTGAGAGACACACAGAGACACAGGCGCGCTGAGAACAGTGTTATGGCTCAAACTTTGTTGGCGTGCGGTTGGCTTTAAGGTTGGCTGTTCTCTCGATGACTTGAAGGACACACTGAGTAAAAGAGTGCAAAGAGGATAGTGTCGTGTATGTTAAGAACTGCCTTAATTGATTTGTCAATTGAGGTTGCTGCTACAACAATGCAAGACGATCACAATTTGATTCATATTGGATCTTTTTTTTTCCACACATCATTTAGCGACAGTATTATATATACATGGGAAAACCTTTGGCAATTTTTTTGTGGTAAAAAGGTTCAAGTAAATGTTACTGTTAAAGCAAAAGAAGAAGTTTACCTCACTAATGTCGTTATCTTGACCCAACTGGACTGGTGCATCCCTTATAGGGCATTTAGGTTGCACATACATTACAGGAAACACTAACCTCCTCAGGCACAGCCAAACGCTCCCTCAATCACTGATTATACTGTCCAGCGTGCTCTCCTAGAGGGGCCAAGTTAATCAAAGCAAAGCACGCGTCCCTTTCTTTCATTTAAAGTACCATATAGCAAAATATACCCCACACACACACACACACACACACACACACACACACACACACACACACACACACACACACACACACACACACACACACACACACACACACACACACACACACACACACACACACACACACACACACACACACACACACACACACACACACACACACACGTCCCTCTCCCTCCAGAAGGTAGATGCGTGTGATTAGCATAAAGGCGGGCCTCTGGAGAGCAGGCTGGAACAACACGGGCCGCTCTTTGTTTCCTCTCCACTGATTGACACGAGATTGCCGAGCACATTAAATGGCCATCAGACCCAGCATTAGTTTTTAAACCCGGAGAGCGAGGCCTGTCAAAGGTCAATCCTAGCGCATAATGAACTGATGTCTTTCTCTCCCTCGCTCACTCACTCGCTCTCTCTCTCTCTTCCTTAATCTCTCTCTCTCTCTCGCTCGCTCGCTCGCTCGCTCGCTCGCACGCACGCACGCAGGATCCCTGTAAGCCTGTGGGTTGCCAGATAATGGCTGAAACGGCTAAGAATGTAGCATTAATCAAAACAGTAGTCCCCCTCCCCTGGACACGGACCTCTCAGACCAACGTACACACTGTGCAAGTGTGCCTGCGTTAAGTGTCAGGGCTGCACACATCAGTGCAGTCTAGACAGCGGAGGCAAAAAACTCCTTTGGCGTCTGTTTTATCTTTCTACTGGTGGTTTTGTTTAGCTTTTTTTTTAAAAAGCGTGTTCCCATAGTGCACCACTCTTCCAACAGCAGAGCGGCCGGTCGAGGCTCCCTTTGGGAGGGGGGAGGGGGGGGGGACCACTCCTTGACAAATCTCTCCTCCTCTGCTAATTTTACTGTTTCCCCCCCAAGTCTCAGGCCAGTCGTTGGATTTAAGTGGGGCCTGGTAGTGGGCCATTTTCTAACCGAAGACTAATACGCGTAATAACCATTAACCTATAGAGCTGCCTTTCTCCGCGCCTTTGACAAATACACTCCTCTCCACACTGCCGTCTTTAATGGCACTTTTACTTATTCCAACCCTTCCAAACAGGGCATTTAGGTTGTTTTATAGCCGCAAAGGTTCTCTCTTTTGAAACCGCCGGTGCTTAGTCCATGGCCCCTGTCTTTTCGTCACATCGTTGAGGCAGAAACGTTCCTCCATTTTGTTCTCCTCCTCTCCAGCAGTCCCACAATTACCTGGGGAGAATAACATAACATAATGCCTGACGGCGCCTCTCTCTCTGTGTGTGTCTCTCTCTCTCTCTCTCTCTCTCTCTCGCTCTTCCCTGCTCACTGCTGATGGAAAGTTAGTAATTAAGAGATGGGGGAGGGGGGGGGGGGTGAATTAGATGCAGAATGAGCTGTCTCAAAGTCACATTTAAGTGAGTGATGCGCAGGCCTCTGCTGTAGAAGTGTAAATGATATAAATTGCCATTTAAGTGCGGCGCGGGCTAATGTTTTGTCACAAATTAATGTGACACAAGGCAGCAATGACAATCACGGCTTGCCTCATTCTAATTTGGACGTGTTCAGTGCGCTTTTGTGTGCAGGCAGATTTACGCAAAATTAACACAATTGCCAGTTTTTTTTATGCAGGAACCATAAATGTTTTGTTGCGTGTGTTTTTTGCCCACTAATGAGGACAGCATCTTGTATCAGGGTGTTGCGATGCCCAGACAGGAGCAGCAACAACCTGCTGAGAGGGGGAGAGAGAGGGGGAGATAAATGAAGGGAGAGGGGGAAGTGTAGCTGAAGTGGTTATTTTAATGAGCTAGCACAAATTTTCATTTATTTTTTTAACAGCGACATTTTGATGTTTTTAAAACGATGTGCCGCGCCGATGATCTGTCCGCGGCTTGGTTCGTTAGAGCCGCCGTGTACAGCTGCTGTCTGATTATTTCCACGGCGTTGCTACTCGGGATCCGAACCCGGAGAACCCGGATCTGTAATGGGACGCGTTAACGACGACATGATCGGAGGGATGATGTTTAACAACCCTCTTCTTTTGTTCCTGTTCATCACAGGCGCTGGAGAGTGAGTTTGTGTCGTGCCAGCTGCACCAGTGGATCGACCTGATCTTCGGCTACAAGCAGCAGGGCCCCGAGGCCACCAGGGCCCTCAACGTCTTCTACTACCTGACCTACGAGGGCGCCGTGAACCTCAGCTCCATCACGGACCCCATGCTGCGTGAGGTGAGGCAGGGGGGGGGGGGGGGGGGGGGGGGGGCGACGCAGCTAGGCCGCACGCAACCCTAGCCCACTGAAGTAGACCAACACAAAGGCATTGCTGCCATTAATAGCATTAATGATAGTAATAATGGTTAAATGAGAAACATTTAAACATTACTTCCAATCCTCGGAATCAAAGGCGATGGATGGAGAGAGTCAGGGAAAAGAGGACCGATGTAAAATACTTTAAACTATACAATTCAATACAAATGTATCGAAATGTACCATACATTCAGTATCCTATTAGCTCTGTTCAACTAGCATCTTAAACTAGACTGTAGCGTAACAACATCGGGAAGATGCTACGAGCTCCACCACTTTAACGCCTCCTCTAACGTCCTCCCCCATTTATTATTCATCGTGCTCTCCTGGAACAGCTACACAAGGTTTTTTTCCCCTCCAAGCAACAACCCAACACCAAGCAAAGTATGAAAGCAACACCTAGGGGCGCGTTGGGGTTTAGCATGGGGCTGAGGGTGCTATGAGAGGTATTTCACCAGCAGAACGCTTATTCTCGCCTCCAGCACCACTTACATCCCCTTCGACTCTTGATGTGTACATTCACTACTGTGTCAAACCACTGCCTTTTTCTCAAGGTTTACTTTTTGTTTATTTATGTTTCATAACTTTTATGTTTATAATGTGGTATTCGGGAGGGTTTAAGTTGAATATGTGGTCTATTTACATTTAGTTTATTTATGGTGTTTCTTTTGGAGGGGGTTTGTTTTGATATGCTCGTCGCAAGTTTCAGTTGAGCGCAGGAGACGGTCCTCCATTTTGTCAGTGTGTGTATGTGGGTGTGGTAATGAAGGCAAACGGAGATGAGTGGTGTTAGCATCTCTGTTCCTCCGCTGCCCTTCATGCTCAGTGGCTGCAGCATCAGGGACACCTCGGCTCGGAGCGTGATTTATCACCTCATTCACCCTAATTCCCATCCAGATGTGCTTTGCCCCTTTAGCTATTAACACACACACACACACACACACACACACACACACACACACACACACACACACACACACACACACACACACACACACACACACACACACACACACACACACACACACACACACACACACACACACACCAACACACACACAGGCACTCATGACTACAGAGGCACACACAGGCACTCATGACTACAGAGGCACACATGTATACCCTCATACGCCTAAAACCTCACACATCTACACATATACGTCCACAACCACACAAGCAAACACACCTACATATACACAAACACACCTACATGCACATAGATCAACAAACACACACATGCACAGACGTAAACAACGTCTTACACACATACACCAATGCAAACACACACGCACACACAACCCCTCTCAAAACACACACGGCACACACCTACGCAAAACACACACACGCACACACACACACACACACACACACACACACACACACACACACACACACACACACACACACACACACACACACACACACACACACACACACACTACAAAGAGATGCCTGTACTCCCAGAGGGAGTCCAGGCTCTCCTTCACATTGAACAGCGTGCACACTCACACAAACAGTCACACACAAATCAACACACATACACATTCTAACAAAGAGGAAATATCTAATTACCACACACACACACGCGCACGCACGCATGCACGCACGCACGCACGCACGCGCGCGCAGATTCATTGCCAAGGTCCAGCGACCAATGTCCCCCTGTGCTGGGCCGGGCCCATTACCCAGTCTGGTGTTTAATACAGCTCCATCCTGACGCGGCTGCTGAATGTGATCTGTAACACCCCACTGCGTCTGCCCGCGCCGCTCCACCGGCCGCGCGATCGATAAATCCACCCAGCCTCTACAGGGTGCCATGGCAGCCAGGTGTACCTCGCTGTGGCCATTAGCATAAAGCATGGCGCCGTATTACCACTGAGGTATTAGCATGGAGCTATTGGCAGGGAGCTGTATTAGCATGGAGCTAATGGCTCCATGCTAATACAATGGGATGTATGAGCTTTGAGCTGTTATAGCCGTATTAACAAGGAGCTAGATTAGCATGGAGCTGTATTTTTACTGAGCTTTACTAGCAGAGAGTTGTATACGTATGGAGTTGTATTAGCATGTAGCTGTATAGCCTGGAGAGCTTCCCACTGCATCCCGCAGCCCACTGGTTTATAGTACGCATGCAAGGACCCAGGATTCCATGATGGAACACACCATCACATCACAGGGTAGTCATGAAGACTTTGTGTTCCTGTATGGAAGCTGGTAGAGAATGCTTGCCGAAAGAGAGAGAGAGAGAGGGAGGGTTGGGTGGCGGGTTGAGCATTACTCAAATACTGCCTGACTGACCACATTTGTAGGTGTACAGAAAAGGAAAATGGCTGTCCAGTCTATTGAAAAGGAGGAAATGTGTATGTTTTCCATCAGTGCTGCCCGCCCAAAACTACAGCATGGCTGTGCTTTCCATGCAAGTCTCTGTCTGAGCTAACTAATTAGTTAAATAAACCAAGGTGGCGTTCTCTCTCTCCCTCCCCTGTACTCCTTCTTTCTCTGTCTCTCTCTGTCTCTCTGTCTCTCTGTCTCTCTGTCTCTCTCTGTCTCTCTGTCTCTCTGTCTCTCTGTCTCTGTCTCTCCCTCTCTTGTCCCAGGTCTGGGCCTTGTCAGAGGGGCACTGGAGGGTACAGGAGCTGGGGGGGGGGGGGGGGGAGGGGGCTTGGCTAGGCCGGTGTCCCCAGGGTGTGTAATTACTGAGTGACAACTGTTTCAGCCGGGGTCTCAGGGTAGGTGGGGGCGGGACAGACCCCAGGGCTGTTCAGTGTCAGAGGAGCGGGGACGTCCTGATGGTGGCGCTGGAGTTTCCGTGTGTGTGTGTGTGTGTGTGTGTGACGGTCTGTGCACATGCTGGGAATGCTGTTGGATATGGGGGGGTGGTGTGTGTGTGTGTGTGGGGGGGGGGGGGGGTTGCGCAGCTGGTTCTTTGCTCCCCTGCCAGTCAGAGATGGCAGCTGAATGCACCCCACTTTCTGCAACAGACCGACAGCCAGACAGACAGACGTATAAACACACAACCTCATATGGATACCATCTCGATGCCTATCTTTATTTGCGCTCACTCGTATATAAATCCCCTGACATATTTACCTCTCGGCTGCGTATCCCTGATTTGTGCGTCCGTGCGTGCATCCTCTCCCCTGGCTGACTGTGAGCACTGTGAGAGCGTTTGGTCTACATCACAGCAGATTAGGCTACTGCCTTGTTTCTCCAAAGCCATGATTACTTCCTGCCCCTGCCTCAGCCGCCAAAACTCCAAACCCCTACCCTGTTTGCAATTCGTAAGTGTGTGTGCGTTTGCTGCGCCACATCCGCGCACCCACGCACACACAAACAAACGTACATTATGCGTAGACGTCGGTGCATGGTTTGAGGGGCATGGCACCCATGCACATCTGCGTTGCGTCTCGCTGCGTGAAGAAAAGCACACCCTGTCTCCCCCCCCCCCCCCCCCCCCCCCCCCCTCGCCGCTGTCGTCATGCAGAACTTTCACATGCCCTTATGGAAAACCCCACAGCTACTGCGGCTCAGCCAGCGACCAGACACGCACACACGCACGCGCACGGACACACACACAGAGACCTCGCCTGCACTTTACCACTTTACTGCCCTCTGCGTAACTCGGCAGAAGACGAGGGCCACCATCCAGCGGAGTAAACCCGCTTTGACGCAACGCCACAAACCCTTAGCTCTCTGGAAAGGCCTTTTTAGTTTTTGATGCACTGAACGCAGAGGCATGATATACAGTATAGGGAGGCAGAGAGAGATTACATGTCTGTCTTTTCATGGTATATTTTATTCAAAACCCAGCCAGCCATGCCTTGCAAACGTGGGGGACGGCAGTACGCCACGCATCAGCATGTACAAGGCTGTCCTGGTTTTTCAGTTTGTCGCTATGGGGGTGATGGGAGGGTCGTGCGGGAGGGGGGGGGGGGGGATTTGCATAAAAGCGTCTTGTTCTACATAGGGGTCCATATTGCCGTGTCGCCGAGTCAATCAAAAGGGGGGGGGGGCGGGGGGGGGTTCTCTGGGGTGGATGGGGGGGGGGGGGGTGGGAGGGTGTCTATGAGCCACCGGCTACTCAGTCATTTAAATGTATAGAATGGAGAGAAGCCTCATCAGACACGGGCCAGCGCCCCCACAGGAGATTGGCCTTGTGGGAAAGACACCCAGAGCCCGCCATATAATCACCTGAGCAGGGCGAGAGGGGCCAGTATCTGGGGCTAGGACGCGCTGACCTAGCCCGGCCCACCTCTCAGCACCTCCACCACCCCTAATAAATGTCAGGGGCAGAATTTAATGAAGACAGGTTGAGTGACTCCGAGACGGTCGGCTCCCTTTTTAAGCATTAGCCCCTTTAGGCAAATGCCCCTGGAGTGGTAGTTATGGGGGATATGGTCGAGCCCCCTGGACCTTGAATGTCACCCCCCTACCAGCCACGGCGTGGGTGGTGGTGGGGGTGGTGGGGGGGGCTGACGGTGTTGGGAGCCACCCAGGGGTGGGGCTGTGCTGCTGGCTCGGGGATGGCGGTTGGAGCGAGCGGACGTGGGGGTTTCTCTGGACTGTGGTCAGATCTGGGAGCGCGGTGTGTTGTTGACCTCAGAGCAGACCCGGCAGCGACGCCAGATCGTACCGTCGGCCGCCCTCTCCTTCTGCGTGTTTCCAGCGCCTTGACACAACGCTGAAACACACGCGTCAAATAGCTGTTGAAATTTTTCTTCTATTTTCTTTTTTTCCTTTTCTTCTTCATGACCGCTCTCTAAACTCTGAATCCCACTAATACCGTTTTGTTCCATTAATCATCATTTATTTTTTTCTGATGGATGCCTGGGAATCTAGCGAGTAGGTTTTCTTTGCGCGTTGTTTGACCCGTGTTCGGATTCGACAGGCCTCCTGATGGCTCTGATGTTTTCGTAATGGACGGCCCTCACAGAGCCAGCAGGGGATTCACACCGATGAAACAGGCATGTTATTCCCCTCTCAGTTGAAAGAGGACGGATCAAAGCAAAAGAACGGCAAAGAGAAAAGCTTAAAAATGAATAGAATAAAATAATAAACTAGGAGAGGGTAGATGGCATTATGTTAAATGGGTGTATCGCAGAAGTATGATTTATAGACTGCTGGGAGAGAGGCAGACCATATAAGGTATTGCCATTGACCTTTCGAGTTGGTTTCCTCATCAGCCAAATATGCATCAATAAATGTTGCGGCACAGAGAGGCTGAATAACATGCTCTGACATTCCTGTCAATCAAGGAATTGTTAAAATCGATGTCATGTATGTTTATGTAAGGAAATCGAAATCCCTCCTGTCCATGCCTAGCTTTTCCTACCTCTCTATTGCTGTATCTCTTTCTCTCTCTCCCGCTTTCTCTACTGCTAGCCCACTTTACCTCTTTCCCTCTATCTGTCGATCTCCCATTCTTTCCGAATCTCTCTCTCCGTCTTTCTCTACTGCTAGCTCATTCTACCGCAAGCCTTCTGTCTGTCAATCTCCCTCTGTATCTGAATCTCTCTCTCCATCGTTCTTTATCGTTAGCTCATTCTACCTCTTCCCCTCTCTATCTGTCCATCTCTCTCACACTCTGTTACTCCGAGTACCCATGTCTCTCTCTCCCTCTCTGTTGGTCTGAGTTCCTATGTCTCTCTCTTTCTCTCTCGCTCTCTGTTCCCATGTCTCACTCTCACTTTCTTTCTCTATCGCTGGCTCAGTCTACCTCTTGCCCTCTCTATCTGTCCATCTCTCTCTCACTCTCTGCTGCTCTGAACTCCTATGTCTCTCTCTCACCCTCTGGCTTCTGGTTAGTTTCATACAATGGGGATAAGCGGTCCGACTTCACAAACCCTTTTTCTTTTTCTTTTCCTTTTTTTTTTGCCATGGAAATACCATCCGCAGGACTCAACCATGACCTCACTCTGCGAGACCTCGCCAAGCCGGGCTTCAACACAGCTCACACACACACAGGCCTGTCACCCACCCCCCCACCGCATCACCACTTAAAGCACACAGAAATGTGCACCGTACAGTCTGTCACAACTGTGCGTGGGTTAGCCTGTGTCTGGCCAAACTTAGCTGCAGATCGTTATCTGGATCACATCTGTATTGGACAGCGTACCATTGCTTAGTTCTCTGGTTGTTGATGCATATTATGATGCAAACGCGTCTTGTTGCTTTGTGTTTTGTTTGACATCGGGTCGCTTATCTGCAGCAACTGTCAACAGTCGCTGTTTCTCATGTGATTTTTGTTTGTCTCATGTTACTCTTACATAGAAGATGAGAAGAATAGGGGTTATTTTAGCCCCGATCCTCCAGACCATATCCTCCAACCCCAGACACCCCAGCGTCAGAGGGGTTACAGGGGGATGTCGGCCTGTCTGCCTGGCCTGGGCCCGCCACGGCGCAGCCCGCCATAGATCTGCCGGGCTTTATAGATGTGTGTGTCCTCCATCCCGGGCTGCTGGGCCTGACAGTGAGCTGTGTGAAAATGTCCAGAGGCCACAGCACCGGCGTCTGCCCTGACATTTATGGTCCTATACCTCTTCATTAACACCAGCTAGCCAGCCAACATGCCTGCCCAGCCCTAGCCCCGGCCTGGACTTGTGCTTGTGTGTGTGTGTGCTTGTGCTTGTGCGTGCGTTCGCGCGTGCGTGCGTGCGTGCTGGAGGTGTACCTTACTGTTTCTCTACTGGTGATTGCATACATGCGTGTTGCTTGTGGGAGGTATAATGCGTGCGCACTTGCATGTACTGCGTTGTGTGCACGTTGGAGCTAACAGACCTACTAAGATGTACGTTGGAGCATGCAGGCTTCTTTGCGCATGTTCATGAGTTGTGTTCGATGGCAGGGCACATTTAACTACTATCGATGTTCATAAGTGTAGAATATATAATGTAGATTGGAGGTGTTATAGAAAATAGAAAACCAACCACATTAACATCTCTTAATCATGCAAACATAAGCAAATATTGGTTGCTTTTTCCTTCCACTTCAACCTTGGACGCTTTTGCCCCAGAGGCACTGCACTGTCTTCTCGGGCAGACCATAATAGTCTTGTGATGTTTCTCTGTGTCTCTGCAGGCTGTGGAGTCTCAGATCAGGAGCTTTGGACAGACGCCCTGCCAGCTGCTCATCGAACCACACGCACCCCGCAGCTCCGCTATGCAAGTGGTGAGTACACACACACACACACACACATACACACCCCCACGCACACACACACTCACACTCTCCTCCCAGTGTTCTCTACTCTATCCTTTATTATTCCCTCTGTTTTTTCTTTTGAAGCTGCCACACTGTTTTGCTGTCTACCTCTCCCTGCATATTCTTATTTTATGATTATTATGAGCAGTCTAATAATCAGTATGCATCACACTTTCATTTTAACCAATCATCCACCTGATTTTCTCCTTATTGTTGTTGTTTTCCTGGTTTTGAACCAATCTGCTCTGCCATCAGAGAGAATGTGGTTCTCCACAGTCTGGCGTATGAGTGGTTCTATCCATACTATGTCCATGGATCTATAACAGAAGTATGGGTTTAACAACCGTTGGTAAAATAATTGAGATAAGAAACACGCTTTTTGAAAGTTAAACAGCAGAAAATAAACTAAAACCTTTCCTGGGAGGGGAGTGGAGGAAACAAAATCTGCTTGAAAAGTGACAGCCTTTTTTGTGACTTAACCACACACACTCACACACACACACGTGTGATAGGCCCAGGCCCCATGAGTCCCTATTAGTGTGGTGTCCCTGCAGCGCTGACAGCAGGCTGTGGACCACTTTCAGAAGCATGCAAACACACTCGCGCACAGAAATACACACACTCACACACAAACGCAGCTTCACACAAACCTACTCACAGATACACACACACACCTACACTTACACGCCCACAAACACCTACACACACCTACACACACACACACCTACACACACACACACACACACACACACACACACACACACACACACACACACACACACACACACACACACACACACACACACACACACACACACACACACACACACACACACACACACACAGTATAGAGAAACATTTTCTCCATGCAGCTTTCTAGTATCTGTAGAAAATGCCCCATTTTCAAAACATCCAATTTTTTCATTTCTACATCCCCTCCATTCCTCCATCTCATCGCTACCCCTCCTCCCCCTCTTCCTCCTCCTCCTCCTCCTGTGTTAGCCATCTAAGTGTGTTGTCAGCATGTAGCGACGTAGCTACGCGGGTGGTGAAGCTGGTAATGATATTGTCAGAGTGTCTGGTTGGCTGTCAGGACAAACAGCATCCACTATGGGAGGGTGGGGAGGGGTGGGTGTGTTGGTGTTTAACGTCAGCCATCGGGTTGTACGCTGGGGGGGGGGGGGGGGGGGGGGCGTAGCCTGACGTAGCCTGACGTTAAACACCAACGTACCCCGACATCGCCGCTACCAAACCGGAAACAAAATGGCCGCTTCATAAATCTGCTCAACACAAACACATTGAAAAAACGTCTCGAAAAGGTTCCCTGTTCATCGTCCTGGTCCTCCCCGACGTCCCCTTATGAGATGAATGGGAGGCACTTGAGGTTATGTATTGATATTTGTACACATAATAAGTACATCGTGGATGATGCAGTAACTCTTATCAATCAGTAGCGTTCAGAAAGGCCGTAGATCAGGCCCAGGGATCAGGCATTGCTTGCCTCAAATCTTTCTCGCTCCAATGGACACGTTTGTCGTCAGTATTTAACGAACGTTCATTTGTTGTGTTATTTTTCATGCATGCTATTTGTGATTATAATTTGTTCATACACAAATCCGAATAATACCTATAGTTTTCTTTGATTATATTTTCCCTACATGTGATTAATAATAATATTGTGCTCGGTTCATAATGATATGCATGGGTTTTTCATGAACCTTGTCACTTGAATATGGAGTAACGGCGATGTATTTGGAGTGAATCTTTAAGGTCACATGTTGTTAAGCATTGTAGAGCATTGCATTCCTAATCCCACTGTAGCTCTCCTTCAAACCCGCGACACAGTCTACTTCAAGTCGTCGTTCTCCTCCATTCCTTTGCTGCTTTGGCTCTCGCTGGCTTTCTCGACATCTAACAGTCTCTCTCTCCTTTTCTTCCCCTTGCTCTCTCATCCGCTCTCTTGCTCCCATCGCCGCCTCCTCTATTACTCTCTGACTCTCCTTCTCCCTCCGCCTGTCGCGTCTTATCCGACCTGACCTTCCTTGCTGCATCCATCCGGGCATGAATTTGTTTTCCTATTCATTGATCCTTGTATGCATGCCGCTATCCGTCTGTTCCTCAATGTCTCCCATATGCCGGTCAATCGGTCTATCTATAATTACATCCATCCATTTATCCATTCATTCTTCATGGCCTCCATCGATCTATCCATCCATCATTCTCTCATTAATCCTTCCAATTGCCATGTTTGCATCCACCCATCCCCCATTGTATCACTCTATTCATCATCCATCCATCCCCCATTGTATCACTCTATTCATCATCCATCCATCCCCCATTGTATCACTCTATTCATCATCCATCCATCCCCCATTGTATCACTCTATTCATCATCCATCCATCCCCCATTGTATCACTCTATTCATCATCCATCCATCATCCGCCCATCCATCCAATCAACAACCCATCTACCCTTGCATCATTGCATCCATCCTCCACCCTCCCGCCCTCCCTCCACCCCTCCCTCCCTCCCTCCACCCCTCCCTCCACCCCTCCCTCCCTCCCTCCACCCCTCCCTCCCTCCCTCCACCCCTCCCTCCCTCCCTCCCTCCACCCCTCCCTCCCTCCACCCCTCCCTCCACCCTCCCTCCCTCCCTCCCTCCCTCCCTCCCTCCAACCCTCCCTCCACCCTCCCTCCCTCCCTCCCTCCCTCCCTCCACCCTCCCTCCCTCCCTCCCTGCGTGGTTCCTCAACACCAGTATCTTCCCCTGCAGACGCCCCTGATGTTCACGGAGCAGATGCAGCAGGACGTCATCATGGTGCTCAAGTTCCCCTCCAACTCGCCCGTCACTCACGTGGCGGCCAACACCCAGCCGGGCCTGGCCGCGCCCGCCATCATCACTGTCACCGCCAACCGCCTCTTCGCCGTCAACAAGTGGCACGGCCTCACGGGTAGGAGAGCAGCGCCAGGGCGCCAACCACGATGACAAATATACACGCCTCGTAGCGACCGCAGGTCTGATCCACCCCCCCGCCCCGACCGGCGGCCATTGGACTACATGTTATTTCCGCTCTCTTCTTCAAACCCACTTCAGTGCAAAGTCTTCAGTGTAATGGTGGACACAAAATCCTATAATATAAGAGAAGAGTTCTGAAAACATATCAGTGATTAGAATTATTTACGTTAGTGACATTTCTTTGATAGGTCTGTCTCTTTAAATTATGTTTAAAAAATGCTCATACTAAATACTAAAATGTGTAACAGGACAGTAAGGAGCGCTGTGATTTAAACTTTGAAGACTGGGTTTGCGATGACGAGAACTTTACTGGTTAGTTTCAATATGAAAGATCACCTTTCCACTCCACATGATAGGAAAATATGTTGGTTATTTTGTGTTGTAATTTGATAGATGGCATCATATGGGGGGGGATCATGTAACATGTTGTCTTCCAATAGAAATGATAAAACACCTCTAAGTGTAAACACTGCAGCTTGCCAACGGAGACAGCTGAAACGTATGTTATCCGGACGCCCCTGGTTTCAAAGTATCATCGATAACTCTCCCTCCTTCCCTGAGATTTCCGCTCGCTCTCCGTTCAAACGGACTCTCTGGCTGATCCTTGGTGACCCGCCTGGCGTCGATAAGGCGGACGTTGATCCTGTGGAGAGTTGACTGTATCCGTGGGAGCGCAGGATCAAATGTGACACGCAGAGCTTGCCGAGTTAGGTTTCACGTCCGCCTCCATACATCACAGCCTCCTCCACTGTTCCTTTTGGATCTCGTCTTCCCAGCATGCAACCTGCCAGGGGAGTGGATTGAGTGGATGTGAGAACTTTGATCAAAACCGGCTATAATGGAAACGTAATCAAAACAAAGTTCACTTCAACTGCAAGAAACCGAAAGAAAATGACTAATTCTAGTCATTTCAATATTCGCGGTTTGATCAAAGTTCACTAGAGATCAATCTACGACGCTACCGTTTATTAGATCTTTTACTCGGAACACACTGAAAAATACTCGAGGCGACGCAAGAAACAAGAAAACAGCATACAGAAAATAATCCGTCGACTTCACC